>NW_019416530.1:430934-493245 GCF_000390285.2 Anoplophora glabripennis | reverse complement strand
AAATTCAAAAATATTCACATCGAAATATTAATCTACTTTTTAGGCTTCTTTGAGCCGGTCCCTGATCGTCTTATTATCACGATTATTTGAAAAATATAAGATTTTGGAAGTACGACAGACGGGCATGGTCATAGGTTATAACACCGCGATCTTGGGGGAATATTCGTTGACAAAATATACTATTGGACATCCTGCCTTCCCACCCTGCTGAGCTCGTTCTTCTATAACCACGCTCCGTGATTCTGTTAGCGGAGTAGGGAGACATAACCTCGCTTAGTTGACAGCTATTCTGAGACAAGACACTTGTTGATATTAGGAGAACTACCCACCACCGACACCCCTTTAGTTCTCTAAAGAGCTAGCAAGGAACCACCTTACTCGTCGTAGGAATATATACCAGTTTTAACATCTCGTTTGAAGATAAGTACCTGGCCTCTATATCCTTCACTGTTTATTTGATATCTGTATTGTAGTGCATATAGTTTAATTTGATGATATTAGTTTAAGGATTTTGGATTTATAAATTAGCTAACTGTACACAATTTGCAATTGCACTTTGGGGGATATAACTAACGATATTTGTGACATAAATTTGACGTTCAACCTTATATATCTCATTGATTCTCTACATGATTAGTAAATGATGTACAGAGTTAACCTGTAAGTTTCTTTTATCATCAGTCCCTGCAGTGAACGATAGGCAAACACAGATTGTTAATAAATAACTTCCTTTTCACAGGTAGCCTTGTGTGCTCTGACTTAAGACAAATTCAACCCCGAGATTAAAAGTGCTGCCTTTCCAGCTATAATATTTATTGACTTCTGACTAGTGGAGTTGTAGAGGCTGGAATAGCGTAGCAATACCAACTGAATTGCATATTGGTGGTAGCTGGCACCTTAGTACCTCGTGTTAATAAACCGCCGCGCCGTTGTCGCATTGCTCGATATGAATTTTATCGAATTTTAAATTTATTACAACGCTCATTATTTTTTAGAATTAAGCATAAAGAAGTTCAAAAAAGTGATAAACATTGTAATTTATGGTATTCTATGCTTGCAGTTATGTCAATATTTCTTAATTAATCGAACATTTGTACATCAAGTTGGAGATTTTGACAATTTTTTACTTGGAAATGGTTGAGTTTAGGACCCATGTCATATAAGTCTTTTTTGTTTATTTTAATGTATTCTATCGTCTGTTAAAATTAAGGCAGTCAAACTTCTAACACCCTGTAGAGCCACATCTGTCATCATTGAAGTGACTACGCGCCAAGTGTGGAGCATTATAGCCAGGTGGTAATGGTAATGGTAATATGAATAATCGGCGTATTTAGCAAACGGAATTTTTCGTCCTGGCTACCTACATCCATCAGAATTAATATTTTTCCCAACCGCCCCCATAGAACCTCGCTTGCGAAATCCTAACGGCCTTCCCCCGGAAAAATTATGAGCTAATGGCTCGGGCAAACTCCGCAAACCCACGGAGGACGGAGAGCGGTGTTTATCGAGCCCAAATAAAGCACAACCGCCCGGACGGGGACGAAACAAACAGCCACAATTGGCGTTATAATCTTAGCGGGAGTAATGGCGCAGTCCGCCCCGGGCGCGGAGCTCTTGATCAAACACTGCGAGCGGCCCGAACTTTTTCCCGCCGAATGATATTGCGGCAATTATAGTTGGCCCCGCGGTCATTCCTTCCTCTGTGATCAGCCGACTTTGATAAATGAATGTAGTTAAACCGGAATCCTGTTTATGAACCCGTCCGGGCCTTTAGCTTTTTATATGTTACGCCGTTATCAAAGGGACGTCCGATTTAATGGGAACGGTTCGAGTGCGTTGTCGGACTGAGGGATATTGTTCTAACTTCATTCGGGCCCGGCAGGGTTCAAAACACACGCTATTTTTTAGTTTATGCACGGAATTGTTTGCCTGCGGGTCAGAGATTCAGTAAAATTCAGTCCGAGTTTATTGAGGCTATTATTTTATTTAAAGTTAAATCTGGCCCTGCTAGTACTTATACAATGCAGAGCCTTCATAAATGATGCCACGTGACCGTCAGGCATAGGCAACCAACATTAAACGATTGGTATTATCAACTAAAAATCCCTAAACATCAATGGGGTGGATGAAATTAAAAAATAGCTATTTATGTAATCAGTTATGGAAAGTATGATTTTATGTAACGCGTGCAATAAGTTTGCGTGACGAGAATCTCTTACAATTCTCTTTACAACAGTCTTTAAATTTTATAATTCCGCCCAATACCTTGAAAAAAATTTACATTTTAAAATTTAAATTATGTTTAGTTGCTTACTTACTACTTAGTTGATTAAATGTTCAAACTGATGACCGCCCGCTTCCATACAAGAATAAAGATTTTGTTCGAAACGTTCCAGGCCATTCAGTGCTGCCTCTTCTCCCAACCCAATTCCGTAGAAAACGTTGGTCCTTATACTGACGGACAATTAACGCATAATGCGGAGGAGCACCGTCCTGTTGAAAAATCAAATGATCTTCATCATACTCTGGAACATTTTCAATAATATCAGTCAAGGCAGGGTCAATAGCGTCTTCAAGTAATTGCAAATACATTTGGCCAGTCAAATTACCAGATAGAAAAAAAGGACCCACCAGCCGGTCACCGAAAATTCCAGCAAACGGCGGTCATAATCATCTTCATGAAGTTCCTGGACTAAATGTATTTTGTATGGACGGAATTTATTCTTCTTCAAAATGGTTTGTATGCTAGTTCGATTGATCCCAGACACAGATGCCAGCTGCCTCGTACTCAAGATGAACTTGTCCCAAAACTGCAACTTCACTAGCTTCATTAACTATAGGTTTTTCAATTTCTCGTCTTTTATTGGCTACGTTCCCTGTCTCTTGAAATTTTTTTACTGACTTTAGAACATACTTCCTCCTGCCATGTCGGTCTTGATGTTGTTCATTAAATAGCTGAGCTGTTCTATGCGCACATTTATTGTTCATAAAGTAAAGCGAAATGATATCTACCCTTTCCGCAATGGAATAAACCATAGTGTTTAATTTTCAAAAACACAATTAAATAAACTACCAACCAACGCTTCCAAATAATACTAGAAAATAATTTGGAATCCACTAATTTTACGTTTATTGTGTGTGTATAGTATTCATGTCTGTTTTTTACAATTGTGTTTTTTTACGAAAGTGATAACAAATCGAAAAAAAAACAATGTAAGGCAAGAAATACTAAATTTATACCATTGGCGTACTTAACTCGAATGACTGACATTTTTACCGTTACTAATAGTTTGTACATAAGTTTCATCTTTAAAATCAAAATTCTTAATAATTTATTATTAAGAATTATAAAATTTAAAGTCTGTTGTAAAGAGAATTGTAAGAGCTTTCAAAAGAAATATTACTCAACCCCCAATGCCATTTAAATATTTTGGGGTGATGCTTACCCTTGTTTGGGGGTGAAAGTGGCGGAGTCAAAAATACCAGCAAAGAATGTGTTTAATCTAAAATCGACGGGTCTGAGCGTTTTTCTACAATCTTGACGCAGTTTCTGAAAATGGCTCTGTTTCGTTTTCATTTGGCCACTCTGTATATATTAGAAATAAAATCTGATTCCAGATTATTTGCACGAACTTACCTACAGCAAAAAAACATGTTTATTAATATTAAAAAATATTAATAACCTCAAAATATTGTTTCTGTTACAACTTACCAATAATCGGACGAAGTGCCAAAAAGTTTGATGTAAAAACAACTTATTAGCTTGAAAGCAGTAAATAAATTCAAATTATAAGACATTTTACCAAAATTTAAATGCCAACGCGAAGGAAATAAAATTGCTGTTTGAAATAAAATTAGTGGTCACTAAACCATGATGACTACAGTCATCTTTGATTGAGAATCCCACCTAGACATTTAATTGTTGCTTGACTTTATATTGTTTATTTTTTTTTCTTTCCACAGATTAAAGCAAATATTCAAAAGCATCCGACAATCAAATTTGAAATCGCATGACCGACGCACGCACAACAAAATTTATTCCGTTTAATTAGCCATTATTAGAGATTTCGTTCCGCACGTGATAAATCCGGCAGGAATTATGAATAATTTCACCTACATCTGCAAATATTCCCGGTTGAACTATGCTTGCAAATTTTCGCCAGCGCTGTTGGCGTATGATAAGGTTTATAGTTGAATCTGAACCGGTTTATCTGCGTCAGGCAGTTTAACGTACAATAAATTTGTGTGTTCATATTAATCGCATTTAATAAATCTGTTAATTTTGGCACACAGGGCAAAAAGTAGGTTTCCTACATTGTGTCCCAAAAATTGGTAAAAATGGTGCTAGCTTCATTAAGATAAGTGAAAATGTTCCTCGTCCTAGCCTTTCTAACACTGAATATTCGATATCGTATTTTTTTTGTAAATATTTTGCTTAATGGAAATTAGAGTAACATCCACCACTTATACTCCAGATTCAAAATAGTATCCATGGGCGTATCATTTTAAAGGTTTCCAAAAATTACACACTGCCAAAAGAAAAGAAAAGTTATCTGTTCCAAAGATTAGGCCTATGTATCCTTATGTATTTTGGCACGCTCACCCTCCATCTTTTTTAAATCGCCCTTTAATACAGAAAATACGGAAAATGTCACTTTGGAGGAATCAGCATTAGGCATAATTGTAGAAACCGGCTAAAAATGACTGCAGGATCATGTTTATATGTATTTTGATACGCTGAATCCGAATTCAGAAATTTGCCTCAACACCCTCCCCCCAGATTTTTAAATAGCTGAAAAACCACCTTTAAATATCCCACTCTAGTTCCTTTGGAGCAATTGTAAAAAGAGGATGGAAGTTACTGCAGGCCATATCTATATGCATTTTGACCCTCCAGTATTTTATACCGTGCAAAATAACACTAAAATCTGGGAAGTTCCTTCTCAGAGATAACTAGAAAATGAGGATATTCGAAGATATAAACATTCCAGATAAAAAATGATGATCTTTTACTCCTTTTTCCTTTTGTAACAAACTCGTTTATCTCCACACAGTTTTTGGCTCGTTTTTCCTTTTAAGCATCCAACAGAAATCTGCCATCATATTAATATTTCACCTTCCTTGGCCCCGACGTTCCATTTCCTTGATACCTTGGTGAAATCGTTCACTCTGTTCTTTGCTGTAGTCTTCGAGGTTCTCCGGAAAGTAGTCGAGATGAGTGTCTAGTAAAAGCAATTTCAAGTTCATCAAGCAATTATTTGAAATTTTGTAACAATTCCTCAATTAAATTTTGGTAATCCTCACTCTTCTGAATCCCCAAGAAATTCTGAATGACATTCTTGGAACTTAGCCATGTTACTCTTTCAGTATCATTAATTTTTGTGAGAAATTTTTCGTCTATGAACACGGTACGGATTTGAGGACCATCGAAAATACTTTCCTTCAGTTTAACTTCGGAAACCTCTCCTAAATGTCCAAAACAGTCGCCATCTTTTGTCCAAAGCTTTAGGGAACTATTTCATTAGACCAAGTTTAATGTGGGGAGGTGGAAGAATATTATTACTAGAAGAAGAATATTATTACTAGGGGTTAGCGGATGATGTTTGTCAACCCTGAATGGAAATCTGTTCTTTTTTATCGTTCTTTCGGTTCATAGTGATTCTTTCTGCCTCTAATATTCCGTAGATATAAGAAACAGGGATAAAAGATGAAGTTGGCCTTCCTCTTGTTTTGGAAAATATAATTTTCCATATTTTCCATAGTTAAGGGCGGTTTTTCGCGATTTAAAGAAAAATGGGGATTGATGGAGCAATTCTGGATTAAAAATACATACATGGATCTAATCTTTGGAACAGACTACTTTTCTTTTTTTTTATGGACTTGTGTTTATTAAGTATAAAAACAATATTATGTTTACAAATTCAATCTCACCTTTTTTCTTCTTATTAATTGGAAATTTTGCTTTGGATTACGGTCATGTGAATGGGGTTAAGTCAAAATTTTGAAAAAGGAAAAATTTGTTGGAAGCTGTAGGAGGTGTTACTCTTTGAACTTGGATCGTTATTAAGTGATAATAAAATAAACATCATATGATATCTCTAACTATGGAAACAGGTAAAAACAAATAAATTTAAGCTGTCAAAAATAATTAAAAACAAAAAGTCATTATCAGTTCTGAAGACGAAAACAAATTCATTTTCGAAACGACTTTTTGAAGTGTGAGATTTTTTGCTCCGTAAAACTATTTTCATAAAAAAATAATCTTTAGCTGATCCTTTTTGTCGCAAGTCGCAAGGGTTTATTCACAGGTGGCAAAATACCCAATAAGTTAAAAAAAAAAACAAAAACTAGCCACAAATAAGTGTGTCTTTCCGATGTCAGTTGAACATGTATAAAAACGGGTAGCAATAAAATGTAAAGAGTTTTATAGGCGTCCCTAAAAAAGTTTTCAGCTAAAGGTAAAAAATTTTAATAATTTGTATATAATGTGTAGAAAATGTCTATTATATGTTCATTTGGCCAACAACATATTTTAATTATCTATGTCCCCAAGAAATTTTATTATATTGATGGTAAATTTCGTATTGTTCCATTTCAAAAGGTCTCCAAAATGCCATGTTGTGATAATATTAATAAACAAAATATCTCTCTTATTTCTCCTTTTCGCAATTGTAATATGAATGATAAATAGAAAGTGCCTATAATACATAAATTTAAATTACCTAAATCACACCGAATTCTGCATTGCTGCACTGCACTGCTAGGCCATTTGTTGACAACCGAATTTATGCCCAGGTGGCCCAGTGGGGCTGTGTTTGTGCCGCGTTTGCCCGCGCGCTCATTCTTCAACTGGGCGACTAGACCTGTATATGGGTATGGCTAAATAAAAATGGCAACAAGTTTTTCATATATTTCAATGCTGAGTTGCTGCGTCAGCGACTGAACCTGGTACATACTGCCAACCTCTTGGTTCTTCAACTGAGATCGGAAAGATTATAATTTCAAACAATATAGGAAAAGCGTTTATAAAATCCGTGACTTATAGTTCGTAGATTTAGGTACGTCATTGTCAATTTAATTTTTTTTACTGCCACGTATTCAATTTAATAAATAATAACCTTTCTGATATACACTTTTGTTAAATAACTGCACATTTCCAAGGCATCACACGCATCACATATCCACATTTCGTACTAAAATTCCTTTACACAATTTCATTATCATATGACATTCTTAATTTGTTAAACATCATTCGACCTGCGCAGTTATGAGATTGGCCGCTAACAGAATTATGTTTGTAACAACGCTTATTGGGATAAATAAAACGTGAAAATAACATGACTTCCCCACCTGTACGCTTATGACACGCACTGACACGCCTCAGCTGGAAACAGAGACAAGGCTGGATTTTCAAAAGTTAAACTGTGCAGCCTCAGTCGTCTCTCTTTTTATACATGATAAAGAAAGATATAGATATTTTTCAAAATAAGAATAATAGCAAATGTTAAGGCATTTATTTGAGGCTATGTTTTTTTGCTTTTCAATGAACTCATCTCGTATATTGTATTATTACTGTATCCTAGGAACTCCAGTTGTGAATTATTGAACCACCCCAACCGTTACATAGACTTACGGCTATTATTGCAACTAATAGTATTTGATGAATTGGCATAAACTAATAACATCGATGCGTATATCTGCCGGAGCACGCCCCGGTTGTGCTTTGCCCCGGATTATTCGAATGATGGCCCTCGAATGAGAGATGGAATTTCTATTGAACACAATAGGCTTATAGGTAAAGGTTATATGTTTCTCTGTCTTTGATAAATGTACGAGGGAATCTATGTGGAAGGAAGTACATGAATACAGAGGCTGTTAACCGTTGCGATTTGTTCTGTATAAAATTTACTGAAGTAATTTCTCTATGTACCCCTGAAATCTACGAGGCGTGAGGAGGAGGGGAAAACATACTATTATTAATTTTTTCAAATATAGTGTGTAACTTTAGTTATAATTTCAAGTTTCTAATAATATTTGTTAGTGCTTTTTAAACAAAATTAAGCCGCGAATGATACGCACGAAAAAAAAACAATAGTTACGCAGCAACACGTGCTTGATCATTACGACTGGAATATGCAGATTCCTTTTTGGTCTTTACATCTGATATATCAGGGTGATAGATAGGCAAAAAACAATGGTAAAAATGGCCGTTTGCTATGTTGCTTAATTTTTTTGTATTTATTTGTTTTCAGTTTATCGGTTTACCAGACGGTGTTCGTAATACGATATGTAATTTCAAGATATTCTACGTGAAGGATGTTTTTACTTGTGTAGTGCATATTGTGTTTCATTAAGTTCAATTATAGTAAAATTGAAAGTAGTATTTAACCTTATAGTTATTTATTTCAGTATTTAGTGATAGTACGGTGTCTTGGTGTGTCTTCAGTGTTAAAATACTGTGTGATGTTATGAAGAAACATGTACATATACGAATCAGGAAAGATTGACACCTATACATGTCGTAGATCGCGGTTTGTCCAGCGGCGTGGTATGAAAATTACAAAAAAAGGTTAAAACAATTACATAAACAGATATGTATTAGCTAGCCTCCGTACAAATAGGATCCTCGTTCAAAGATACACCCTGTATACGTGTTCAAGTTCATTGAATGACAAGTAGTAAATAAAAATTTGCAGACCATTCACACACTATAATCAGGAATCTTTGCAAAACATTTGAATTCTTTATGAAACTATTTTAAATCAGAAAATAGCATTATATGAACTGTCAAAATTGATTTATGGCTCATATCAACATCGACAAATCTCTTCTAACAATGTCTTTCAATTTATTACAAACTCAATGGGTGTCGATAATAAAATTGTTTTTTTTACACAAAGAACTTGATAAATTATATCACAATAATTTACTTTTAGGGCCTGTTTTTTCACTTCCTAATAAATTTATTTGACAATTAAATTTATACCTCTATCATAAAAATTATATCTAGGTGACTGTTAAATAGATTCATTTACAAAAAAAACAGGCCTTCAAATTCTGAAAATCTGGCTGTTCTGCGAGTTTAGGAAGCTTTTCATATCTTATTTACGGAATATTGCTTAAAATTAACTTTTATAAGTAAAGAGCAACTGGTATAGTCTTTCCGATCTCCATTGAAGAACCAAGAGGTTGGCAGTATGTACCAGGTTCGGTCGCTGACGCAGCAACTCGGCATTGAAATATTTGAATATTGAAATTTTCCCATGTTTATTATTTAGTCATACCCATATACAGGTCTGGTTGCTCAGTTGAAGAATGAACGCGCGGGTAAAAGCGGCACAAACACAGCCGCACTGGGCGACCTGACCATAAATTCGGTTGTCAACAAATGGCCTAGCAGTGCAGTGCAGCAATGCGGAATTTGGTGTGATTGAGGTAATTTTAATTTATTATAGGCACCTTATATTAATCATTCATATTACAATTACGAAAGGGAGATATAAGAGGGACATTTTGTTTACTAATATTATCACAACATGGCATTTTGGAGACCTTTTGAAACGGAACAAAACAAAATTTACCACCAATATAATAAAATTGTTTGAGGGCACAAATAATTAAAATATATTGTTGGTCAAATGAACAATAGAAATTTTCTACACGTTATATACAGCGTGTCCCACTAGTGAGGGAAAGTCCGATATCTATGTTAAAATGAGGAATATATGAATTTTTCTTTTTACTGTGTTGCCACATTTCTCGGAATGTACAAATTAAAAATATATTCAACTATACAGGGTGTTCCACTTTTCCTGGACAGACACCAACTTTGGTTTTTTAAATGGAAACACACATTTTTTATATTTTTTTCGGATTCTACATAAAAAATAAAGGGTACTTTGTGTAGAATAGTTCTATTCAAATATTCACAGTTTTTGAGATATCTCGCTTGAAAGGTTTTTCTAGTCGATATTGGCTGCTTACATTTTCTGATACTGACAGGTTATACTAATAGCTACTAAGCCCATTTTTTTATCAGATGTTTAGTAAGGATGACTCTTCCGAATCATGCTCCAAAAACTGGCCTGCGTTATACAGGGTGACCAAAATATCATGTCAAAATTGCCAATTGAAAAATTGAAAAATCTCGAATTTTTTAAATGCAACACCCTGTATATTTTCATACCATGAGATGCAGAATTAAATTCTCTACAACTTTGCTATACTTGTTCCTATACCAAAATTCATTAGTTTTTCATGAAATCTCATTTCTATGAAAAAATGCGAAATTTACAAATAGCTTATATGTAAAATAACGTAGTAGGCTCCTGTCACATGATAATCTGGAAAATTTTCTATTCACATAAAGTTTAATAGAAAATCGACAGTAATAATTGTGATTTCGCTGTGGTTTCACCAGGTTTATAGGTTAATGAAAATAAGACATGTAATGCTGCACATGTTACCTCTATCTCTTCCAACATCTTTAGATAGGTTAGGTTTATAAGACTTGTTAAGTGAGCAGCGGGGTTTAGCCTCCATTGTTGTTCGTAAGCCATAGGATGATGATCATATTCTGCTTAAATTTAAACAGCGCAGGATGTACCATTAACCATGATTGTAGACTTGTAAATCTCACCATGTAATAAAGAAAACTATTTTTTTTCTATCTGTCTCGAGTACACTATTACTTGTACTATTTCTTTTATTTATTTGACTTTAATTTGATTATACTCGTGTTTTAACGTTTTGTAAAAAATACAAACCCGCCACTGGTATCTACTTTATTGACATGCATTTTTTAATGTTTGTTTTTTGTATGTTTTTGTTCAATCTATAGTTGTTTTTTTGGCACCAAACTAAATTATGAAAAATTAATTACTACTGATTTTCAAGATTCCAAAACGTCTTGTGATTATAAAAACGTTTCGAATTGTTCTGAGGGATCATCCGAGGATTTATTGGCACTGTACCTACGTGAAACCTCCAGCGCGGCGTAAAATTTCGTTAAACGTATTCACCGTAACAACACCTCGCACCCAAATTAGGGCCTGCAACTACAGAGGAGAGAGGAATAATAATAGGAAGAGCGTAACAACTCGCACACGCTGCAGCCCCGCTTCCCGGTGCGATTTAATGATTTCGGGCGCGCCGCAAAATGTTAAACTTTAAAACTTAATTAAAATATGAATAGTTCTGAACCTTTTGTCGCTAATTCGGGATGACGGGACGCACACATCGCGGCGGAGGATCATTCAATTGCATCGGAGCGGCGGCGGCGGTTGCTGCCCTCTACCCCTCGCCCACCGCACGCGGACAGACTGGTCGGTGGATTTGCCCGAAGCAATTAAATCATTTCCCGTCGGATATTTTCCAGGTTTTGAATATTTCATTTTTGCCGTTGTTAATAGAATGTACATGTAAATTTTTAACCGGCATCTTTCATGCAGCTTTCAGGAAAAAATTTCCGGCTGTTAACTTGTCAGGTACGGCTTACAAATGAGGATGTGGTGATAAAACAAAATTGTTACCTCTTTAGAGTAGTTTTTTTTTCAATATCCTTAGGTATGTACGAATCAAGTCCCGTTAAAATTAAGTTAATTAAAGAAAAGGTTCGTGTAAAGGGCTCCCTTCATTTTTGGCCAAAAAAAGAGATTTTTTTTGTTTATATCCATAACTAATCGATTCCACCCCAAACGGGACCTACTCCCCCTCCTTCTTAGTCAGGATCAAGGTCAATTAGAGGTCAGACTGAGAGAGAATTTCATTAAATCAAAGGATCTCGGAGTTTATGTTTTTTGGGTCGCTGACTTTGAAAATGAGGTCAGTTTGTAACAGGTTATTTAAAAGTCGTCTCAAGGTCATTTCAAGGTGAAGTTGAGAAAAGCTATGCAATTAAGTCTAATCGCCTGTTGTACACGTGTTTGGAGTTGCTGAGGTCATTTTGTCTGTGTCAGGTCATTTGAAGGTCATTTTAAGGTCATTTGAAAGCTAATTTATGGAATAAACTCTGGAATCAATTACATTCATTACCAATAATGAAAAAATACAATAAGAAGTATTTAGTATGAATTTAAAAACTATTTTTTACAATCTTCATGTACTATAAGGGAAAGAGTCGGTATGGGCCGAAATAGATTAGCATAAGGTTTTTACGGCGCAATACGGATTAGTATGGGTTGGTATGAGGAAATATGAGTTTTTGTGAAGTTTAATATGGACAGTTCAGTCTTTAGTTTCCATCAAGATTCTGTAAAATACAGGGAGATCCAAAATCGCCCCTCACTAATCCTACCAAAAAATGTCTTTTTTTCTCAAATCAACCTTGGAATGACCTTAAACCTGATTTGATATACAGGGTGTTCAAAAAGTTTAGAACCCCCCTTCTATCTCGGAGAATACTGCACAAACAAAGAAATTATTAGGACGAAAGTTGCAGGGTTTTGAGTGAGCAATCCAACGGTGACCTTGACCATGACATTGAAGATCATTTAGAGGTCAAGTTGAAAATTTTAATTGGAACCGTATACTTTTGACCCCGGAAATGGTAAGAGCGGAAAATTTTACGTTCGAATGTGACCTTGATCATGACCTTCATGGTCATTTAGAGGTCAACCTGAAAATTTTGAATGGAACCGTATATTTTTGACCCCGGAACGAATCTAATATATTGGACGGACTAAAAATTTGATTCAAAAAGTTTTCAAATTGACCTGTAAACGACCTTAAACGAAGTTACTGTCAAGGTTACCGTTTGATTGCTCACTTTTAACCCTAACATCTCGGTAATTTTCAAAAATTAAAATAGTAAAATAATTAGTAACATTTTTACTATTACTATAAATAAAAAAATTATTTTTCGCTGGATTTACTTTTTTTAAGGTCTTAACTTAATTCTTTGATGGTTTATTAAGCAAAAAAAATTTTTTTTCTACATTATTAAACTTTATTTAGGTAACAATAAATTTCACGAATTTTTCATGAAATATTTTTATTTTTTGTTATTTTTTGTTTTTTCAACTATTATTTCAATTTTTTAAGAAAAATAAAATGCACCATCTTAAAGTAGAGATTTTAAGCTTTAAATAGTGCTCTCATAAAGTTTCAATATCACATTTGCAACTATAGTTTTTGATCTATAAATATGGCCTAAAAAGTAAAATTAGTGATTTTTTATTATGTTGGGCTCAATATCTGTCAAATTAAATTTTTAAGATTTTTTTCCATATCGCTCACTGTTTCAATCGTCATTTGAATAGTAATCTGTGACAGTTACAGATATTTATTTTAAAAATTAAAGGAATGACAGCTATTTTATTATTGTACAAAATTATAGAATGACGTAACTTTGTATACGTACTATATATTTTTTTTCTCAAGTTTAAAGACATAAAATTTTGATAGCCGGATGATTCTTCTTTCATTTAAATTTTTGTGAGGTCGATTTGATCAATTAGATCAAAAGTTATAACAAACTTAGTGTAGCGCGCTCGGGGCCCCCGCTCTTCGAGAGCTATACTTGGGGGCCGCCTGTCTCATTTTTCGTACGTTAGAAAAAAAAATCTACAGACTTCAATTCGCATTTTAGAAAAAAACTTTATTAACATTTTTTATGTAAAATTTCCTGTTCTTTCGAATGGTGCAGTTAATTTTTTTAAAATTATATTTTTTTATATATTTTGCAAAAATTGTAATTTTACAACTAATTTGTTAAATAAATAATTTAGCGTACACTCTACAGTTGGTAACTTTTTATATGTTATTTCTGACAACTTTACAAAGCGAAAAATAAAAAGTTCTCTCTTCCATTTTCGCGAAGTCAAAATCTATCTTGACTCCACTAAAAATATGGATAAAAACGGGAAAATGAACTTTCCCAGTAAAGTAACTTTCCCGTACTGTTTGCTGGTGAACGAACTAAAATACTAGAATTTATGTTATTTTGGAGTCTGAAATTGGACCGAAAAAGTACACATTTCCGAACGATTTCAGAAAAGAGTATTTTATTAATACTCTTTCGAGTTAAACCTGGAATCATTTAAACTTTGTAATTTTCTTTATTGAACACAAAGGAAAAGTGTCTCAAATGTTATTTCAGATTCCACCACTTCAAACAATTATTTTTAACAACCCCGACATCGTCCGATTGAACCTCTCAGTCAATATCCGCCAGTACGTACGAATCAAATATGCGCAACCATTAGGCCCGTGTTCTTCGCATTCAGATCGTCCATTGTCCGTCTCTGCGGTGGCGGTCGCTGCGGCGGCACCGTCACTTTAATTAAATCCGTCCTGAAATAATGCGCGAATCGGCAAACACAAAGTATTTCGCGCGCCGCCGCCATTGTGACCGCGATTTCCAATTGTTTTTCTTATCTGTCTGTCGTCTGTTTTTAGCGAACGTGGACGGCCGTATTGGAACTTTATTAAAAGGTTTATTCATGAATATTCACGCAGGCAGCCGGAAGGGCTTACCTAGCACGCCCGGACGGCGGACAGGGAGGGACTGCGGCCCGTCTCTCAACAATTGGGTCGTATCCATAAGTTGAGTTCTACATCAAATGTTTTATAAACATAAAACAATTTTAAAATAAAGCATATAAATAGCATAATTACTTTTTNTTGTTTCTGACAACTTTACAAAGCGAAAAATAAAAAGTTCTCTCTTCCATTTTCGCGAAGTCAAAATCTATCTTGACTCCACTAAAAATATGGATAAAAACGGGAAAATGAACTTTCCCAGTAAAGTAACTTTCCCGTACTGTTTGCTGGTGAACGAACTAAAATACTAGAATTTATGTTATTTTGGAGTCTGAAATTGGACCGAAAAAGTACACATTTCCGAACGATTTCAGAAAAGAGTATTTTATTAATACTCTTTCGAGTTAAACCTGGAATCATTTAAACTTTGTAATTTTCTTTATTGAACACAAAGGAAAAGTGTCTCAAATGTTATTTCAGATTCCACCACTTCAAACAATTATTTTTAACAACCCCGACATCGTCCGATTGAACCTCTCAGTCAATATCCGCCAGTACGTACGAATCAAATATGCGCAACCATTAGTCCCGTGTTCTTCGCATTCAGATCGTCCATTGTCCGTCTCTGCGGTGGCGGTCGCTGCGGCGGCACCGTCACTTTAATTAAATCCGTCCTGAAATAATGCGCGAATCGGCAGACACAAAGTATTTCGCGCGCCGCCGCCATTGTGACCGCGATTTCCAATTGTTTTTCTTATCTGTCTCGTCTGTTTTTAGCGAACGTGGACGGCCGTATTGGAACTTTATTAAAAGGTTTATTCATGAATATTCACGCAGGCAGCCGGAAGGGCTTACCTAGCACGCCCGGACGGCGGACAGGGAGGGACTGCGGCCCGTCTCTCAACAATTGGGTCGTATCCATAAGTTGAGTTCTACATCAAATGTTTTATAAACATAAAACAATTTTAAAATAAAGCATATAAATAGCATAATTACTTTTTTGCACTCACAGGTAATTTGACAGATTTACTGAATTTGTTGACACATTTGTAAGGGACGCTTTCAAATTAACGATCGGTAAGTGATTACTTACCGATCAGGAGGCGGTAAGTAGTCTAATAAATGCAGAATTTTAAGAAACAGTTTTTATTAAAGCAAAAGTAAATTTTATTTTCCACAGAGTCTTCGATATATTCCTCAGCTACAGAGGACGAACGCCACCCACCGTGCCTTTTAAGGACTAAAATATCTATTCTTTGGTTTGCCAGAATAATGGCATGTTCGGTATAAGTTGAGGAATCTGACAATTTTAAGCAGTGTGCAATTTTACTGGGCCAGCTTCCTATAGTATTTCTACCAAATACATTGTAAAATAATTTCACTCAATTGAGTGAAATTTTCACTCTATTAGTGTGAGTACAACTGAGTGAAACTATTGCATCTTGCATCAGAAATGAGTGACTTTTACTCAAATCCGAGTTACTGCAAACTATCAATTTAGAGTTGACTTTTTCTCTAATGTGATTTAAATTTAACTATTATTGAGCCATTTTTTACTCAGACTTGGTTTTTAATTGACTAAATATTGAGTGCAAAAATAATTCACTCATAAATAATTAATTAGGATATACGGTGTTGAAATTAATTCACTTCGCTGGGCCTCCTCCTGTCCTGGCTGAGACCCGCCAGCTGAGATCCACCGCCGCCAGCTAAAGCCTGTTCTGCTGGCAATCACGCTTTTCTGGGACATCTAACGGGCGCCACCTTCAAGGTGTCATTCAAATTACTCGAAATTAATATACATTTAAACTTACTTAGCAATGCGGACATTTACTCTGATTTAGCTATAAGTGTACCAAATACGAGTTTACGTGAGTTTTAAGCACATTAGTATATCTTTTTTACGTTGGTTGTTCTTAAATACTTCTACCAAATTCTTGTAAAAATAAATTAATTTGAAGTTGTTAATTTCTATAGTATCTATGTAAATAGTACACAAGGGTCAGATTCGGTCTGTACAATTTCAACCATGACAATTTGTTGCGGGTTGCCTAAATATGTGACGTTGCACTAAAAGAGTCTATTATACTGCTCCGCTCGCATAGTCCCCCCACTCCTCACTCTTTGACTGCTCGATTCCTGTGAAATGTATCAATCTTTTTTGCATCAGAACAGTTAAAATAATACATTTCCGATTTAAAGAAATTTTCATAGTTATAAAGTCTTTGTGTCAATCAAAATCACGTTTGATTGTTATTGTACAGTACGTTGTTTTTCCGTAAACTCACTTCAACTTTGAGGTTTCAACATCGTATCCACAAGATCAAAAGTGGATTTTGTTCGTAAATTCTTCCTCTATTTAATCATATTTGAAGAATATGCACATACGGTAACTCCAGCTCTAAATGTTTATAAGTATTTTTTCGAAGAAATTTTGAAAAAATTCTAATTATTGGTAAAATAGATAAAATCGAAAATTTCTAAATGGGGATTGTTAGTTGAGACTTTTCTTAACTAACAATTCTATTGTGCGAAATCTATCCGGCCGATTTCGATGAAAAAATTTCTGCAATACTACCATATCATGAAGTACTTAGAACCATACTTTGTCCATGGCTGCTCTAAAGTCAAGGTCCGAAATAAAGTCATGAAAAGGCGATCTTTTTTCACGAATTTTTTTTCGGTTTATACTGTATTGCAGCGCATAAAAATTTCGGACCACTTTTATTTTGAAGAGAATCTCAAAACGAAACTTTTTTTCCTTTGACTATTTTCGCTAATGTCAATATTCATGAAAGAAGGGAAAAAAGCGCCTTTTTAACATTTTTTTTTACATTTTCTTGCGTTAACACTTATTACATTTTCAGCGGGCGCATATCGCAATTATCATTCTACATAATATTTAGAACTAGTTCTAACAAAAATTAGCGTTACTAAATATATGAAACATCCATACAACCTACTTTTAAAACAGATACCGACTGGACTATTCAGAATCGCTCGAATTATTTTATTTTTTTTTTCAAAATTAAGCGTTGGCGTACAGCGTATTGTTTATATCACCGAAACAATGAAAAAATATAATATCTAGTAGAGGTTGGAGATGTTAAGATGATTTTATTATTGTTAATGACAGAAAGTTGTCATCAAATACAAAATTACAGATCATATCAAAAGGCTACAGTGAGGTAAAATTTTTAAAGGGTTATTTTTAAAAATACAAAAATATTAAAAAAAATGGACGGTTGTAAATAAAGCATTGTACTTGAAGTAACTTATTATTTATTTATTTAGAAGTTACAATAACCAACGGGACAAAGTCCCAATTATAAGATAAGGTAAAACAGAAAACCTTAACTAAATTTTAGAAGAAAAAGACAAACTAACATTAAATATAAAAATATAAATACTACATAACATAGAGCAATCAAAATATAAAATCCAGACAAAGAACTTAAGGATAAACAATAACAGACAAATAAAACAAATAAGCTAACTAACATATACAAGATAAGGATTACATTTACTAGACAAACAATTTTTTTATGTCATTCATACAATGAAAAAATATATCAAGTCGATCTTCATACTTCTGGCAATTGGAAATCATTTGATATAGGGGAGATGCTATTAGTAAATTGGTACGAGGTGTGGGTAATTGTAAAACGGAGTGAAATCTAGAATTAAGTCTAGGAACATGATATAAAATCCTTGAAACTAACGAATCTGCATTTAACGTGTTATTTACTGATTTTAAAAAGGAATATAATTGAAAACATAATTCGCCTACGACAGAGACTATTAAAATTAAAACAAGAAAGCAATAAATCTTGAGGTGTACCACGAGGAGGATAAAATCCATAAGTAATAAAATGAATAGTCTTTAAAAATCTCCGTTGTACTTTCTCTAATTGAATATTATAGATATTATAAATGGGACTCCAAAACAACCGATGCATATTCAAGTTTGCAACGCACAAATGCTGCATACAATATATTTAGAACCTTTACGTTTTGAAAGTCCTTAGAATTACGCAAAATAAAACCTAAATTCTTATAAGCAGATTTGGTTACTAAACTAATGTGGTCGTCAAACGATAATCTGGTATGAAAAGTAACACCAAGGTCAGTAAATTTCGTAACTCTATTTAAAAAAGATTCACCAATTTTATAATCAAAATCTAGATTAATTTTGCGTCGACTGTAAGTCATAAATTTACATTTACTTACATTCAGAGGTAGAATATTATTACCATGAACACCAATTGTGTAATCTGTCAAGATTATCTTGTAATGTGGTACAGTCAGTAGATGATTTAACTTCCAAGAATAACTTCAGGTCGTCCGCATAGAGTAAATAGTTGACATCGAGGCATTCAGTTAAGTCATTAATAAAAATAATAAATAACAGTGGTCCCAGGATTGATCCTTGCGGAACTCCTGAAGATTTATGGAATTTACATGATTGAAAGCCTCGATACTGCACAAATTGGTACCTATTACTAAAATAGGATTTAAACAGAGTTAATAGAACAAAGGATATACCATATGACTCCAATTTCAAAGTTAATAAATTTTGATCAAGCCGATCGAAAGCTTTGGAAAAGTCGGTATACACAACATCAACCTGACTTCCTGCATCCAAAGCTTCAGCAATAAATTGGGTTTTCTCAACTAGATTTGAGGTAGTTGAACTACCACTCATAAATCCACGTTGGTACGGAGATATAGATTTTTCAATATGAAAATAAAGTCGATTGTGTAAAATTATCTCTAGAATTTTTGAGAAGTTACTTATAATAGCTATGGGCCGATAATTAGTTATGTCATTTTTAGTCCCTTTTTTATAAACGGGGCATATTTGCGACTCTTTCCATACTTGTGGATATTCTTTATACTTAATTATAGAATTGAATATGATTTCTAAAGGTTTTGCAAAAATTGTTTTATGTAGTATACTATTGCCTGCATTTTCTGGAAAACGCGTAATTTAAATAATTCTCACTAGAATATGTTTTCCTATACCTCAGTCAAAATAAAAACAGTGGTCACACTCGTATGCATAAACACCAAATCAACCCCTTATTCCGTCCCTGGGCAGCAGCTTTATGGCTGGACAAATCCGAATGTGACGAGTTTGCACAATTCAGACTCGGAATTTAAATCATCTCATTATTTTTGGCCACATGTGACATACGCGCGCCCAACCCCTTCGTTTAATTTTAAAGTGGCGAGAGATGTTTTTACGACCGCGTCGCCATCGTTCGGGGACCGTAAAACACCATTTGGCATTTCATTTTCGAATGCTCAAATTTAAACGGCACCCCCGGGTCGACCGTGCTGTCGTCCACCGCCTCCTTGTCTTCGGAGTCGCTTCTGTTCATACCGAGGTTATATCAGTTACTATTTTATCTGAAACCGATGAATATTGCGAAGATTCGTCTAATAAAACCGTCGAAATTTATTCATAATCCTGTAATTCTCGCAGAATTTAGAATGTCGTTAAAAAAGTAATAGAAAGGGAACCTGATATTCTGATTTCGATGTCTCTCCAGCTATTTTACACTTTCCCCGCAGTTGAGCTCGGGAGCTATAACGTATGACGTGTTATTGTATCACGACGCTGTGTGTATTATTAACACAAAACGTGTCGACAGGCGTTAATGTGTCAGATCACAGCACGATAGTTCAGGCTGTTATGGAACTAAAAGATTGGGCATTGGCTTCTGGAATCTGGAATTCTGGGCATTGGCTTATTAAGCGGCTATTTTTTCTAAGAAAATATAATAGACTACAAGCCCATCGTAAATTTTCAAGGGGTCATTTGATCCAGCACGAATTACTTATAAATCAATACTACCACATATAACAATAACTTTAGAAACTATGCCATCAATTCTTGTTGGTACAGGTGAGTACACAGGTAAGCTAAACCTGTCCACCAAGGGGGGTGGTTTTCGGCGAAACATTTTTGTACGGCATTTCTAAAGTATATAGGTTATACAAAAAAAATGAACCTCGACCTAATGCCGTACAAAAATAGCAATACCGGAAGCCAGGAAAATTTTTGATTTTCCGAAAATTTTGGCCCGGGTTTTGGTGATTTATTACAGTACGGCATTTATACTGCAAGTTTCGGATCGATACATAGATAAGCGACGAAGTGAAAGAAGATGTTTCAATGGCCAGATAGGATCACGAAGCGGTAATTTTAATTTTAAAATAAAAATAATTCAAAACTTTTAAAAATATATTCGAATTTTTTGGATTTTGAAAAAATTTTACTTATGTACTTGTGAAAAAAAAATTAATATATAGGTAAGTTTTTCAAATTTATCAAATTAATAATTTTTATATCGTCCTATGTTTTTTTAACGGCATATTACTTAAAAATTATTTTACATCTTAAATAACGTTTTAGCAACAATGCCGACCGTTTTTCAATGATCGGAAACCATAAGGGTCAAAATATAGGGGTGCATCCGGGGTTTTTCATTCCTCTATTGACAGATGTGTACGGCATTACTGAAAAATATTTCTATATGATATTGTAAGCAAGCCCGTACATTAGTAAATAATTTGTATTAAGGGGAAAATAGTAGTAAAAATAAAAATCAATTCTTGCAAATATGTAATACTTTTTTGCAAAAATATATTTTAAGCCATTTAGAACCATTTTTTTGTACGGCATTTTGTTTTTGTTGATTATTGTTGTCAGTATTAACAAAATATATTAATGCCGTATAAAAATTTTTCACCGTGAAATCCTACTTTTCAGAGGGAAATTAATTTTCCTATAGTAAGCACATGTTTCATGAAAAATGTACGACGTGACCAAAAATGTCATTATTTTATAAAATAGAATTAAAATTAGTGAATTTGATGTTGGTTCAAATCACCCCCCATACGCCACTTACAAAGAGAGGATTGCACCCTGAATTCCTAACCCCTGTATCAGCAGCAAGTCCGTATGGCGTCGCTTAAAAATTTATCTATGTATCGATCCGAAACATGCAGTATAAATGCCGTACTGTAATAAATTAACCCCCTTCCCCTTGGTGGACAGATAACTTGGTAATAGATAACAATTTCGATCGTGCTGCACTTGCCATACCCAGGGTCGACGTTTCGACTTTTCCCGCAGATGACTCTCTTGTGGGCTCCAGTTTAGTGCGGCTTAATGAACCCTGGCTAGATTCCTTGCCTTACCATTTTGACATCTCAGTACATCCTTGTGGGTTAACCATTTTAATGTTGTACTGACTGTTAACTTCTATTTGGTGCCAATTTCTTGAAGTTCTTAGAATTTTTTGTCTCCGAAATTCGGACTTAAATCGGCTTCGAGGCCTTCCATTTCTCTTTCCCGCGCCGCGTCGTCCTCCATATCGCTGTATCGATGTCAGTCACCATGTATGGAACAGCCTGGAGCTGCTTGGAGTTAGGGCGCGACAGCGGAATTTTGGAAAGGTAGGTGAAAATTTCTTTGTCGTCTGGATCGCTGCGCTTGAATTTTGGGTTCCTTAGGACATCGTCCTTGGCGGGGATGGATTTTGCATAAGGTGGTTTTTACCGGCTTTGTTGTCCAGAATGGAAAGTGTAGCGAATTTTCGAAATTCAGGTATCGAGGACCATTATTTGACTTCATTTGTTATAATTCTTAGAACATTTTTTTATTTGATTTGATTGACTTATTATATTTAAAATAAAGTCTTTCGCCTTTTTCGAAACAATGACCATAGATTCTAAAAATGGCATATTCTATCAGCTTTCGACGTTTTAGAAACACCCCGTACATTTGTAGGTACATTCCTTTCCTCCACTGGGAAATATTCGTTCCAAATTGCAATTAAACACGGAACGCGCAACATCCATTCCGGCCGGTTATTAGACGACGACGAGGCCGACAAAAAAATTCGGCGATATAAATCTTCCGCCGCGACCCATCGCGGGCTGTCCGATATTTTTCAGTATCGGAAACGAACGCCCGTATAAACGCGCCGGCTATAGAGCTTACACAAACCAATTTAACTCGGTTATATTAATTGAACTGAATCAATTAAAACCCAGCGGGCACAGCTATTTAATTATGTCCCGATTTAACATGGAAATAGCACAAAGTGTTTGCACAAGGGCTCGCTGTATTGCCGTAATAAATAAAATCCGATTCGGCCGGGCTGCATATTTCCTGCGAGCCCTCGCCGGGATTATACCGCGTACCTGCAAAATCCGCGGACTCGTCAAAAACGCACGTCAAACGCACGCGGGATTGCGCTGGATCAGGTCTAATTCGATTAATTATTCGAAAATTAGTTTCGGCGGCGTGGGGATATCGAATCAGTTGCAGAATTGGATGTGTTCGATTAAAGAATGGCATTCCCATTGTCTAATTTACTTTTTTTTAAAATAACACAGGTCAACATTTGATCTAAGAATAATCCCCGGACCTGACCAGCGTACTTATAATAGGTTTTTTGGATCGCTGATTCCGAATCCGAGGTTGGCTAAGCTCCATCACGTCAGGTTCTAGGTCTTTTGAAGGTCAAATGGCCAAAAATGGTCTAAAAAATCTGAAAAAATTCATACGTATGTTTTTGGGGTAGCCGAGTTCAAAGCCGCTGCTGTTTTTACCATTCAAAGACATCTAAAGGTCGTATCAAGGTCATTTGGAGGTCAAATCGAAAAATATGGTCTAAAAAATCTGAGAAAATTTACACGTATGTTCCGCTAAAATCCGCTGTCAGTTTCACCCCTGAAGGACATCTGAAGGTCATATGAAGGTCATATCAAGGTCATTTGAAGGTCTAATCGAGAAAATCGGTATAAAAAATCTGAAAAAATTTATACGTATATTTTTAGGGTTGCTGAGTTTAAATTCAATATTACTTTTACCGTTATGAACATCTGAAGGTCATTTCAAAATCATTAGAAGGTCAAACGAAGAAAAATTTGGAAAAATTTATGTATATGTTTTTGAGTTTTCTGAGCTATACTGTGATNACGATGATGAGTTAACAAAAAATTCCCCGAAGAGGACGACAATCACAAGGACGATGATGGCAGTTACAAGGAATTGCATTTATAGAATCACGGGCATCAACATCAAGATTTAAAATTATATAATACGATCTTTTTCGTATTGGAATCATTTTCTTCACTAAATATTTTTATTGTCTATATGTCCAATTACGTGATTTAGAGTATAAGATATATTTGATTCTTTATTTATCGCTGATAGATCCCTAAATTAGTGTAAAAAATATCATTCTTGATTTATTAATAAAGCAACTTGCGGACATTATCTTAGTCGACGCTTGACTACTCTGTTTTTTTTTCATCATGTACCAAATATTGCACGAGTCTTCTCTCTAATGGTCACAACAAAAACCGATCACACAGTCTATCAAAATCGAAAGCAAAGAGTAGATTAGGTAATCTAATAAGATCTCCATTTCATAGATACTAGTAATCTATATTAGTTCTCTGTTGGATAACATCATTCAAGATCATCCGATAACCCCTAAATTTTTTCAGATTTTTTATACCGATTTTCTCGATTAGACCTTCAAATGACCTTGATATGACCTTCATATAACCTTCAGATGTCCTTCAGGGGTGCAACTGACAGCGGATTTTAACTCAGCTACTCCAAAAACATACGTATAAATTTTCTCAGATTTTTTAGACCATATTTCTCGATTTGACCTCCAAATGACCTTTAGATGTCTTTGAATGGTAAAAATAGCAGCGGCTTTGAACTCGGCTACCCCAAAAACATACGTATGCATTTTTTCAGATTTTTTAGACCATATTTCTCGATTTGACCTCTAAATGACCTTAATACGACCTTTAGATGTCTTTGTATGGTAAAAATAGCAGCGGCTTTGAACTCGGCTGCCCCAAAAACATACGTATGAATTTTTTCAGATTTTTTAGGCCATTTTTGGCCATTTGACCTTCAAATGACCTAGAACCTGACGTGATGGAACTTAGCTAACCTCGGATTCGAAAAAAAAAACAATTATAAGTACCCTGGTCAGATCCGGTGATTATTCTTAGATCAAATGTTGACCTGTGTAAATCTTTAAGGGTTCAAATCGACCTGTATTTCTGATTGCAGCGGCGGCTGGTGCGGGGGCGGCTCTGGGGTAAAAATAGTTTACAAAGTTATTAAATAGCCTTATGAAACATTAAAAAGGAAATTTTTAATTTGTAATGTGCAGTTAATTTAACTCGATTTTCAAAATTCGTTTGCAAAGCTCTGAATACGTCGCCTCCTGGTAGCCCGTCCCTAAATCTGTAAAGTGTTTACAGCGGTGGTCATGGTTACCGTCGCACAACATTGAAAGGCGGAGTGGGAGTAGCGTATATTTACTATGCAGTTAGGGCTTTGTTAAATCTGACCGTAACCAAATAAAAGCTATTCACCGTTTTTTCTTAATAAACGTAATTTGTTCGTGTGTGGTGCAAAATGCCTATGATTAGCCGACGAAAACCCCGAGCTTTATTCATCAGTATATTAGAAAATAATAAAGTAAAAATTAACTTGCTTTAGTAAATCTGTAAACAGAATCCTTTAATTGTAGAGTTGAAAAAAAAACGTACATATTTACAAATAAATTACTCGTTAAAGATTTCGGTACTACATTTTACTTTTACATTGTTACTTTCGTTTATCTTTTGCTCAACGCTGTTTAAGTCTTTAAGTAAAAGTACTTTTTTCCATTATCTTAAAAAAACATACTGGAATAAAAATAGGTGCGTTTTAACTTATATATGAATTTTTTGTACAGCTAAAGCCTAGGTATTTTTAAAAAGGTCTTACTTAATATTTTCTTGTCGATAAAAAGTCTTTAATTAAAGCGAATTAACCGTACTTAATCGGGACTCGTAAAACTCGGGGAATTAAATCGAGTTAATTAAGTTTTTGTATAAACTGGGAATGTAGTAAAAGTGAAACGACGGCGGGGAGATAAGTATCTGTCTAATGAAGCCCTCAATTTATACTGTTTTTATTGTCGTTATTTCGTAATTCTCTCTTTAGGGTCCGCACAAGCTAGATGTTTTTAAGATAAAGATGATATAGCGAAAGTTTCCATTCAAAACGGACCCGAGGGATCGGCTGAGCGGCCGAATTGTCGACGTCGTGCTCGTGGTTGAGGCCCTTGTTCGCCTCGGTCACAGTCTTTTTTACGTACTTGTCGGCTGTGCGCGGTTTTTATGACCGTCCCCCGTCTTCTTCAGCGGCGTCCTATGGACGCGAATGAATGTAAGTTACTTTCATTGCGGTTCCTTACTATACAGGGTGTATTCTTTCTTTTGCTTTAGTTTATAAAGAATGGCTAAGATTTTTTTAATTTTTGAAATAAGTTTGACAAATTATAAGTATACAGGGTGGAACTTGCGGAACAGGCGTCTCCAAACTAATGTTTGGAGACGCCTGGAAGCTCCTTGAGAATTTAGGCGAAAATTTTAGAAACATAGTCAAAAATATTCTTTTTCGTGCCGCGCTTTCTACTTTTGGTGGAGGGTAGTTTGGGTCACCTCGGACATGAGTTTCTTGAGACAGCTTCTTGGTTCCAAATGGAAAGTTGGGCGAAAATTAGAAAAAACGAAATACTAACCCGAAATTTTTTAAATCAAATATCGTCGAACATGGAAGAGTTGGAATTTTTTAAAAAATTAATACTTTTTGGTACTTTACTAATTTATGTTTTAAAATAATTATTTTTGCTGTTTTATAAAATGTACAGGGTACGTAACTTCCTAAGAATAGTTTAACTTCAATTGATAAGATTTAGCTTAGTAAAAAAGTTTTCAAAAATATACAGGGTGTCTGGTAAGTATATGGCATACCCTCGAGGGTATATAAGGGAGGTTAAAATAACCCTAGTTTGTCATGAAAAAAAATCCTAAACCCCTTAACGGAGAAATTTTAGCTACTGAATCTTCACTAAATGATCGTTATTTCGATCTAAGAAACTAGTTACGACGAATTTTACTATATTCGCCTAACTTTAATGAAATAAAAAATTGAAGGTAATTTGTTTGGGAATGGGGTCACTTTTTAAAAAAAATCAGTTTATTGGTTAGTCGACGTTTCGGCTATATTTAAGCCTTCTTCAGGACACTAAAATAATTACAATAAATAAACATACACATCATTATACATATTGACTATTAGGATTAAAACAGANGGCGTCCTAAGAACGCGAATGAATGTAAGTTACTTTCATTGCGGTTCCTTACTATACAGGGTGTATTCTTTCTTTTGCTTTAGTTTATAAAGAATGGCTAAGATTTTTTTAATTTTTGAAATAAGTTTGACAAATTATAAGTATACAGGGTGTAACTTTATACTTTATGTGGAGGGTGTCAGTTTTGACGGTATCGTCTGCTGTGGCTCTGGCCTTTGGAGACGCCTGGGAGTTTCTTGAGAACTTAGGCACAAATTTTAGAAACATAGTCAAAAATATTATTTTTCGTGCCGCGCTTTCTACTTTTGGTAAACGGCAACACTAACCTGAAATTGATTTTTTTAAATCAAATATCGTCGAACATTGAAATGTTGGAATCTTTTAAAAAAAATAATACTTTTTGCATTATTTATTAAACACTAATGTTGCTGTGGTACGTTATTATTTGTAAGTAAAACTAATTTATGTTTTAAAATAATTATTTTTGCTAATTGTTCTATAAAATGTACAGGGTCCTTCACATAACTTCCGAAGAATTGTTTGACTTCAATTGATAAGATTAGAGCTAATTAGATTAGAATTAGCTAACTAAAAAATTTTTCAAAAATATACAGGGTGTCTGATAAGTGTATGGCATACCCTCGGGAGTGTATAGGAGAGGTCAAAATAACCCTAGTTTGTCAAACGAAAAAAAATCCTAAAGTGCTCCTTAATGGAGATACAAAGCCCCAAAAGCGATTTACCTTTTCGGCTGTAACTTTTGAACCGTCTTGTATAATTTAATGAAATTTAAATATTTTATGTAGGCCATAAAGGCACATAAAACCATACTACAGTAGACGTTTTACATTGCCAGAGAAGTCAGGAATGGATTTGCAACCACACCCGTTGGGCCAAAATTTTGACAGGTGTCGATCTGAAAACTGAATTTTTAATTACTTTGGCCATTCCTTTTTAAAAAAGGTACTCTACATCTGTTTCGATAAACTTATCCGTTTTCTATAAAATTCGGTTTTTGTATAACACGTCATTGAAATAATAAATCAGAGAACTGCAGTAAAACACCAGTCGTTTTTATGTCGTTAATAATGTGTTTTTGACAACTATTGTCAGAATTGCCTGATTGATTGAGTACACAAGACTAAATAATGGAGCAATATTCCTATAGCGAATATGCTGACATGCACTCGACAATTGTGTTGAGGCAAGAAGACATTATTCTGATACATTTCCAAATCGACGACTTTTGAGAGTTGATCGTAGCTTACGAGAAAGAGTGAAAGTGAAATAAAAAATGCTAAAAGGAGCTAATCTTTTGCTAATCCATTATAGGAAGGTTCTTACGGCATCGTGGTGGAAAAGGGCCTCCAAGAAGAGCAAAGAACCCTCAGTTAGAGGAGGAAATTCTGGATGAGATTGCTGAAAATGACTCTAATAGTGTAAAAATGCTGTCGGTCCAAGTTCATACGACAAAGTGGGTCGTTCATGAGACTCTTCCAGAACAACCGCTACATTCTTATCATGTCCAAAATGTACATACCATGTCTCCCGCTGATTATCCTGCAAGAGTCAATTATGCAAATTGATTTTTGCAACGATTTAGGCAAAATCCCAATATTACTAGTATTGTTTATCTGTATCTGGCATGAAGAAAATCCTAATACATTACTACAGATAAAGCACCAATAAAGGTTCATGGTTAACATATAGGTGGGGATTATTGGGAATCATCTCATTGGACCGTTCTTTTTGGAGACAGATTAAATGGTGTCACGTATTTGCAATTCTTGCGACAAAGCTTAAACGGTTTATTAGAAAATGTGCTCTTAGAAATTAAAAACGAGCTGTAGATTATGCATGTCGGAACACATCCCCATTTTAGCAATTTAGTTCGTGTCAGTACTTATTGAATACTTTTGGTTATCAATGGATAGGTCGAGGTGGTCCTGTTTTATGGCCATCGAGGTCGACTGACATTTCGACATTGGATTTCGAAAATCTGCTCAAGTAAACAAGAAGAAGCAAAGCCTTCGAATTTTTAACATCATTGCATTTAAGGGCGGAATAAATTCTTCTTGCCTCCACACAATTTCCGAGTGTTTATCCATAAATTAGATGCACATCAGCATTAAGTAGATGTAATAATGACAAATTTTATTATTTTTATACGAATTATTATTTTATTATTATGATGTTATTCGATTAGTTAGTTATTGTGTTTAAATAGCTTAGGGGTCATCCATTAATCACGTGAGGTCCAAACAGGGGAGGGAGGGGCTTTGGATTACATCACTANTTATTGGTTAGTCGACGTTTCGGCTATATTTAAGCCTTCTTCAGGACACTAAAATAATTACAATAAATAAACATACACATCATTATACATATTGACTATTAGGATTAAAACAGATTAAAATTCAATAATATTACAATGATGAAGGATCAAGAACCAATCACAAGGAAACGTTTACGAAAATATAATAATAAATTTATCGGGTACTTACATCCAAAAAAGTTTTCCGTGTAACAAATAATCTAAATAATGGGGAGTAAAATAGGTAGTATGTTGCTGTATGCTCCCCATTATGCACACAGTTTAATACATTGGAGTTTTATAGCTAATTGCAGGGTATGACACAGATTTACAAGAAGTAACAACAATATAGCAGTGTACAGGTGGAAACAAAACTAACTAATAGTAATAACACAGTTCAATTTGATGCTAAGATCTCAAGAAGCTGTTTAATTGTCGAATTATAAATAAAATAAATTGTGACATTCATACTAAACAGATAGTGAATGTTACAGCAGAATAAATTCTTCTTGCCTCCACACAATTGCCGTGTGCTTGTTCATAAATTGGATGCACATCAGCAGTAATGAGATGCAATAATGACAAATTTTATTATTTTGATACGAATTATTATTTTATTATTATGATGTTATTCGATTAGTTATTGTGTTTAAATAGCTTATATAAATTTCGAAAGTCAATGTTTAAACGTGTTATATAAAAATTTTATATTTTCGAAAATGGCTAATTTTATCGAAACAAATGTAGAGTATATTTTTCAAAGAAAAATGACCAAAGTATTTAAAAATTCAGCTTTCAGCTCTATAAAATGACACCTGTCAAAATTTTGGCGCAACGAGTGTGGTGGCAAGTCCGTTCCTGACTTCCCTGACAGTGTAAAACATCTACTGCAGTATGGTTTTATGAGCCTTTGTGGCCTACATAAAATAATAAAATTTCATTAAATTATACAAGTCGGTTCGAAAATTAGAACCGAAAAGGTAAATCGCTGGGTACCAATTTGGGGCTCTGTATTTCCGTTAAGGGGCACTTTAGAATTTTCCTTATGACAAACTAAGGATATTTTGACATCCCTATACCCCCGAGAGTATGCCGTATACTTACCAGACACCCTGTATATTTTATTATATTTGTATCAATAAAGTAGCATTAACTTTAAAGAAATATGTGTTAGGAGTAAATAAAACAGAGACACAAAAGAGTTTAATTTCAGGAAATATTTGATTTTAGATAGTCGAATGTGCTTCAGAAATCGTTTATACAGGGTGTAAGAAGTTTGACTGCCATTACTTCCGCATGAGATAGAGTAATCATAAATGAACAAAAAAGTTGTATATTACAGGGGCGTAAGATTAACAGTTTTCAAAATACAGCGATTATTAATATTGGGGAGTTTCATCACAACGTGACAACAGCGCTTAACCTAACGCTACACAGCTGATGCATACCACGTGTGCACGCGGCAGACTTGTCAAACAGAAAATGTAAATAACTGTTATTGTGAAACATTTAGTAAATTTCAAGATTGTTTGCCAGTTTTTAAATAAATAAAATAAAATGTATCGATAGTGTGGTGCTTATATTTTAGCTCGAATTTTAGTAATTACTAGCTGACCCGTTGTCTTGCCATCTTGTGGAACTGTGAATGGAACAAAATAATATAAAAATCGTATAAGGGTGAAAATTTAGAACTGTATGTATTTTTCAATGCTGAATCATGAAAAAATAAAAACAGAAAATTTTGTCCAAAAAATAAAAAAAAAANTCACGTGAGGTCGAAATAGGGGATGGGGAAGCTTTGGATAACATCACTATTGCTCACAATGGGGGAGGGGGGGGGGGGTTGTTGTTACATATCACGTGTATGTTTTGAGCTTAAAGATGCTTGTCCGCTTGTCAGTGTCGAAAACAGTCAAGTAAATCCATGGTCCGAGGACACTTCATTTAAATAAATGTGCTGTTTTTCTATTTTTTTTATTGATTTTCATAAAAAAAATATTCTGCAAATATTGAAGTTTTTTTTTAACAAAAAAATACACGTGATGTTAGATAGGGGTGGGGGGGGTAGCTTACAACCTCACCACGTATCACCAGGGAGGGTGTAAAAAAGTGGCCTAAAAACCTCACGTGATTAATGGACGACCCCTTATGTTAATAAACTTGATAATTAAATAAATTTTAAAAGTCAATGTCTAAACGTGTTATATAAAAATTTATTTTTTTCGAAAACGGCTAATTTTATCAAGACAAATGTACAGCAACTTTTTTTAAGAGAAATTACCAAAGCATTTAAAAATTCGAGTGTGGTGGCAAGTCCATCCCTGGCTTCCCTGACAGTGTAAAACATCTATGGTTTTATAAGCCTTTATGGCCTACATAAAATATTAAAATTTCATAAAATTATATAATTATATTGGGGTCCGTTAAGGGGCACTTTAGAATTTTTTTATGATAAACTAGGGATATTTTGACATCCCCTATACACCTCCGAGTATGCCATATACTTACCAGACACCCTGTATATTTTACTAGATTTGTATCAATAAAATAGCACTAACTCTAAATAAATATGTATTACGAGTAAATAAAACACAAAAAAGTTTAGTTTCAGGAAATATTTGATTTTAGATTGTCGCATGTGCTTCAAAAATCGTTTATACAAGGTGTAAGAAGTTTGACTGCCATTACTTCAACATGAAATAGAGTATTCATACATGAACAAAAGAGTTATATTATAGGGGCGTAAGATTAACAGTTTTCAAAATACAACGAGTATTAATATTGGGGAGTTGATGCATACCCATGTCCATGTGGTAGACTTGCCCTACGGAAAAAATGTAAACAACTATTATTGTGAAACATTTAGTAAATTTCAAGACAAGACAATTTCAATTTTCGCGCACTCGCTGGAAAACGCCTCAAGAAAAGGAAATAGTGATATGCAAAAAACACTCAGACACGGTCCAATTCCAGATACCAACTGAATTGCATACTGATGGACAGCTTAGTACCTCGTGTTATCCGCCGCGCCGTTGTCACATTGCTCGATATGAATTTTATCGAAATTTAAATTTATTACAACGCTAATTATTTTTTATAATTAAGCGTAAGGAAGTTCAAGTGATAAACATTGTATTTTATGGTATTCTAAGTACGCAGTTATGTCAATATTCCTAAATTAATCGAACTTTTGTACATCAAGTTGGAGATTTTGATAATTTTTTTCTCAGAAATGGTTGAGTTTGGGATTCATCTCCTATTTTTTTATTTATTTTAATGTATTCTATCGTCTGTTAAAATTAAAGTAGTCAAATTTCTAAAACCCTGTAGTATTTAGGAATGGTTAGTAAGTACCAAGTCTTGTAAAGGTCTTTATCATCACTTCTGAACATCACCCTGTACATTTTACCCGTTTAGAACCGTTGCAGCCACCTCGTAATACTTGCTCGAAATATATGACCAAAAAGTGGCATTCCTAGAACATTTCCTGCCCCAACTTGCAAAGGATTCTAACGAACAAAGTGTAATTAAATTCTGAACTTTGGTAAAAATGTAACGTTTGCGCGAGAACGGTAAAGGGCCNAGTACCCAAAAATTCACGTCATCCAAATAATCATACGTATTAAAAATAATTTAGGTACTTACCAAAAAGCAAAATTCAGTAATTTTTAAACGCACAAGTACAAAACAAAACTACAACATATGCTCAAAATATCCACCACCATTATCGACGCACGCACGACACCTTCGAATTCAATTTTCGCGCACTCGCTGGAAAACACCTCAAGAAAAGGAAATAGTGGTACGCAAAAAACACTCAGAGATGGTCCAATTCCAGATACCAACAACAACTGAATTGTATATTGCTGGACAGCTTAGTACCTTGTGTTACATGTCGCGCCGTTCGCACATTGCTTGATATGAATTTTATTGAATTTTAAATTTATTCGAACGCTAATTATTTTTTAGAATTAAGCGTAAAGAAGTTCAAAAAAGTGATAAACATTGTATTTTATGGTATTCTATGCACGCAGTTAGGTCAATATTCCTTAAGATTAATCGAACATTTATACATCAAATTGGAGATTTTGATACATTTTTTCTCGGAAATGGTTGAGTTTAGGGTCCATGTCATATAAGGTTTTTTTGTTCATTTTAATGTATTTTTTTACTCATGAGGGTCGGTAACTAGCTGTTTGCCCATTCTATTTATTTGCGTGCGGTAATATTACTTGTCGCACGCAAATTGCCAATAAAACAAGCAAAATTTAAATACCTACACACTCCGCTCTCGTGGGCAATAGACAACTTACCGCAGTTATTGGACAATTGTTAAAATTAACGCTGTAATATTTAAGAATGGCCAGTACCTAAGTACCAACTCTTGTAAATGTCTTTATCATCACTTATGGACATCACCCTGTACATGTTACCCGTTTAAAACCGTTCCAGCCACCTCCATAATACTTGCTCGAAATATATGACCAAAAAGTGGCATTCCTAGAACATTTCCTGCCCCAACTTGCAAAGGATTCTAACGAACAAAGTGTAATTAAATTCTGAACTTTGGTAAAAATGTAACGTTTGCGCGAGAACGGTAAAGGGCCCGTAATTAAAGGAAGCATTTCGTGAATTATTCATCAATTTTACAGGGGAATAAAATAAAATTAACCGATTTGCTATTTTACATCGGCTATAATGCCCTGCGTCGTTATATGTGGAGGGAAATCATCATTAATGTTATAACCAGCATTTTATCGCAGTCTCTGCAATAAATTTCGGTTTATGACTCTGTCGTTCGTTCCACCAGCGCCCGCACAATGCAAGTAACGAACTAGGTGGGGTTCCCATTTTGCGGAAAGTTTTATATTGGAACTTTCTGCCTCGGCGCGGTTTTTTTAATCCCCCCCTCTTTTAAATGCGAACTTATAAAAACACTTTGCACGTCTGGATACGGTAACCTTTTTTAATCTACAAAATTACGTATACGAACTTTTTTAAATCACCGTCGTTTCGGCTGTTTTATTGCCGGTTCTGAACTTCCAGTTTTAGAGGCGTTACCGTAAATCTTAAAAATTAAAAATAATACAGTAGTTTTTGCTATATGTATAGGGTATTACTTTAAGTGGGGGTTTTTGAGTGTAATACTCGTATTACGTGTTCCTCAGAATACTAACCTGAAATTCTCCACATAAATTCTTATTTACGACGCCGCTGGAAGGTATAAACGGGGCCACCAGGAATTAGTGTAATAAGTTGTATCATTACTTACTAGTGTTGGCAGTTGTAATTTTATTAAATCAACTCCTTCCTTCTACCGAAAATTCCACATAATTTGCGCATAGTCTCAGATACACACTCTTCGTACTTGTAATTAATTTTCAAAATATTCACTCGCTCATCCGTCGTATAGCGCGCCATTTTGTCTACAGCAACGTGAATACTACATGTGAGTCCGCACAGTGCTGCCAACTCTTCAGCATGAAAATGGCGCACAATTCAAATGCTGCATTATTCTTGAAACACCCTTTATTTATAACTTAACGGTGTTATTTTTAATGCGTTTCTGTTCGGTATCAATGTGGACAAACCGCCGAACATTAAAAAAAATTATATTGTGTTTAAAAAAAATTAAAATCAAAATATTCACTTATATTGCTATGTAGATACGTTACTAATTATGAATAAAACTAATTTATATTTTAAAATACTTACGTTTGCTGTTTAAAAAAACGTTTATTAAAAAAAAATTAAAATAAACGATGGGATTATAATATGAAACATTTGCCTCAAAATCATTTCAAGTTTCTAAAAACAATTAATCTTTTACAGGGGCGCATTTAAGAAAGTTGAAACAAACACCACTAAAAAGTTAAAAAATTCTAAATATTTTTTTCTTATTCAACCACTTCATCAGGCGAATAGATAACAATATATAGTCGCAGAAAGAGCCAAATTCATGCTAACGTCATTTATTATTATTTACCCACAACCAAGTGATCAACGGTACTCTGTACGGCACTCTGCGCAGTTTAAATTTAGGCAGAATCTTATCCTAATGAAGGGCAAAGGAGGCTAGCCTCCGCTGCTCAGGCCGTATGAATCTAGCATGTTGTACAGTGTGTTTAAGGTTTGTAGAGGAGCGTATCCGGTGTATTTTTGGTGGCGTACAAATAGGGGAAGAATGATGGAATACGTGTTCCCCGCTTCATTTTGTTGCATTTATTTTAGTTTTCAATTTATCGGTTTACGAAAACGTGATTGTGGTGTGTCTTTGTATAGTGTAACCTTATAAGGTTATTTATTTTAGTTAGTAAGTTTCTGTGCGATAATATGAAAAAGCATGTATACTGTATACGAACCAAGAAAGAGTTGATATGGTTAGAGCCTAGTTTTTGTCAGGAGAATACGAAGCTGCTGATAATTTATTATCAGCAAAAAGTAGGTATAACCTTATTTCGCTAAATTCGTCTTTAGAAGGGTTTTCTATTTATACTATAAAATATAGAGCGTCCTATTAAAAGAAAATGTTGGTAATGTTATAGATCTGTCAAATCTGGCTCAAAAAAAAATAGAAAATATTGCAGAAAAGTGACAATTTCTACTAATTGACCTGTTTGACCAGCGATTTTTTAAAATCTGAACTGGAAAAAAATATGAATTTTGTTCCATTATTTTGGGACAAACTGTATAACTCCTATTCAAAATGCACCCTGTCTGCCACAAACTTTTGGGTGAAATATTTTTGAACGCCCTTTTATCAGAAAAATCACAATTCCGCTTTAAGCCGAATTTAATTGAAAACACGAGTCGATCTAAATAGGGTTGGAAATGATTGAAACGGGACCCACGCCGTTTATTACATGTTATTTCTTCCCAAACGTGAAATATTACATCAGTATGTTTACCTTCGGACGAGAGCGCGCATATTGTTCCAGGTCATCGCTTTTAATCACCGAGGGAAATTGGACAAAGAGGTGAAAATTAAAAGAAAATAAAAACGATTAATGTTATCCATCAAAACATTTCCCAATGTAAATTCCAACGCCGGGCGCACACTCAATTTGATTTAATGTTATTATAGTTGGGGGTATTGTTTGCTTTATATTTGCGGTGCCGGTTAAACAAATATCGGGTTCAATTTATACAAATTTTCGGGGAATATATCACTACGAGCCAGCGCGATGCACTTTGCATAATTATGAAAAATTTCGCCGCGGGCTATAATTCGCAAATTGCAGTTAGCCACGGAATCGATAATGTTTTGCGTAGGACTATCCGCTGAAGAGCCAGCTCTTCAGTGCGACAATGGTTCGCCTGAAAATTTCATTGTTTTTTTTATTCATAAACGATGTACTCGAATACAGGAAAAAAATTGTCAATTTGGTGTAATCGATAAAACATGCATACGTAGTAAAACCGCAGCGTATGTGAACCAGCAAATTCAGATGAGCGGAAATCGTAAGAGGCTCATAGCAGACCGCACATCGTTTTCAGAGACTCCTCGCAATTCACCAGCTCTGTGTAATAAACAGAGACAAATTCATAAATTTTGCAATTTGGAAATCGTGTATGCGTAATAGTTTTCATAAAGAAGCAAGCATTTCTAATCGTATTGTCTGTACAAGAGAGTTCATACTGCAATTATTCAAGATGATTCACAACTTATCCAAAAAAAATTGGGAATAGATGCGTCATGAAGAATAGAGTCAATTTTGTAACAAAAATTGTAAAATCCTCAGTATTTCCGAGAAAAAAATTATTGAAGGGGTTACTGTAATCTGTAGCGTCATTCGTCCACGTGGCTCCAGGCGATTCCGATTATTGAAATCCGATTTTAGTATTATCGTTGTTGCGATAGTGTTTACATTAGTTTTTCAAGTCTCAAAAATGGCTTACGTGTATAGTAACTCGGGACTTGATGGGTATCGTTTTAAATTATGGCAAAGCAAGACAACACATACTGAAGCATTTAGGGAAATTATACAAACGCATTTTGATAGAAAATCATAACGAGCAGAAAAATGAATGAATTTTATATATATTTTTTTCAATGTACTTTAAAAAATGTAAACTAACTTTTCAGAGAAATAGATATATTTTTTTAATTTTCAATAAAAAAGTTATAACAATTTCACAAAGCAAACGTGATCTTTGTCGTAAAATAAAATTTCGAAAGCAACTTTTCGTTATTTTAAATAATCAATCGAAAGGCATAGAAAAAATTGTTTTGAAAACTAAAAATATTTGTTTCTCTGAAAAGAAAATGTAAATTTGTTAGAGTAGATTGAAAAAAAATTATAAAATTCATTGATTTTTCTGCTTGTTACGATTTCTGAAATCATCCCTTAACTTCTAGCCACCCTAACTCTGTTAATTTTAATAGTACAAGAAAAAGTCAAGGGACCATTTTCCTGTAGAATTTTATGCTCTACAACTTTTATAAAAACTATTTTCTTAGCTCTTACCCTTCCTTTAGAGTTATCTTGAAAAACCCCTTTATTTTATCTTTTTTCAACCCTGGCTGAGGGTTGAAAAAAAATTACTGTCACTTATTAGGTCTGTTCCAACATGAGTCAGGAATTGGTTCCGAACTGTTTGAAATGTGCATCCAACTAATTCTTGCGATATATTCAGTGAAGACACATTTAGAACTTAACTGGCCAAACATTTCAAACGGTTGGGAACCAATCCCTGACTCTTGTTGGAACAGACCTAATATATACCACAAACTAACTTATATCAAAAATTCAAGCAAGTTGGCCAAATTGCGATTTAATTTAAAGGCCCATTTAATTGGACTATTGACACTATACACGGACTTTGCCAAAGCCTTTGATCGGGTAAATCATGACATACTACTGTCCAAATTGCATGATTGCATGCACTTGGTGACCATCTAGTCATTATCAGAGTATTGACCCTGATGAGACATATCTGGCCGGATCTGGTATCCCACAAGGTACAAATTTGGGACCATTACTTATTTAATTTTTATAAATGATTTAGCAAAAAATATATCATGTATGCCGATGATTCAATACTCTTTACTCGAATTAATAATAACGATGATTTTTCACAATTACAAAATGATATTAATGTCATTTATGACTGGTCTATAGAAAACAAATTGCCGTTCAATTGGATAAATAAAAAATAATGACATTTAGTAGAGTCCGAACACCTAAACATTATGTTTATAAAATGAATTTATGAATCCAAAGATTAACTTTTAACCTAATTCTAAAAACAATGTGAATGAATTAACTAATGCTTCATGATTTCTTGAGTTTCATTAAAATAGTAACAGGTGATTTTAAAAACATTAGTATCCTCATTGGTCCTCCAAAAAAAACAACTGTTGGACACAAATTCGGATTCCATACCAAATTTTTGGTTCCATCTGTGTCTATTGATGAATCACCAAGTATAGCATACATTTACAGTATCTTTATTGACATTTTTCAAAAAAATTTAGGACAAACCTAACCTTAAAGACGTGTGCAATATAAGTTTGTTGTTATATTTAATGCAGAAGTCAGTTGAACATGTATAAAAACGCCTGGCAATAAAATTTAATGAGTTTCATAGGCGTCCCCAAAAAAGATTTCCGCTAAAGGTAAAAATTATAATAATTTGTATATAATGTGTATAAAATTTCTATTATATGTATGTTCATTTGACCAACATATTTTAATTATTTATGTCTTCAAACAGTTTTATTATATTAATGGTAAATTTCGTATTGTTCGCGTTTCGAAAGGTCAGCAAAATACCATGTAATAATATTGGTAACAAAATATCACTCTTATTTCTCCCTTTCGCAATTGTAATATGAATGACTAATAGAAGGTGCCTGTAATAAATTAAAATTACCTGAATCACATCAAATTTAGCATTGCTGCACTGCTTTGCTAGACCATTTGTTGACAACTGAATTTATGGCCAGGTTGCCCAGTGCGGCTGTATTTGTGCCGCGTTTGCTCGCGCGCTCATTCTTCAACTGGGCGACCAGACCTGTATATGGGTATGACTAAATAAATATGGGAACAAATTTTTCAAATATTTCAATGCCGTGTTGCTGCATCTGCGACCGAACCTGCATGGTACATACTGCCAATTGCCTTCAATTGAGATCGGAAAGACTATACTGAGCGTAGTATCGTACTAGTTATGAATAATTTTGTGCCAAAGAAATTACAACAGTCCGATTTACTTGAAAAAAAAAAAGTGCTTTGATGCAAATTAATAAATTTAATATTATGTAGTATTAAGTGAATATTTTAATGATTGCTATATTCGGCTATCATAAACAAACTGTCGGCAAATATATTATACATTTATACCAATCGCTGTTTTAATATCGAGCAAAACTGTATTGATTACTTTGCGCACAAACGGCAATTTTGGTGTAGCCAAATGTTTTCTCATTTCTCGATGAATTTAAATTGGAAATTGGACTCATATTAATACGTCCGCCTTTGTTTCATTGTAAATTACCCGACGTTTTCATCGCTCTCGCAGCGTATCCCGAAACCCGAAAGTTGATGTAGCACCGCAAACCCATTAGGCCCCACGTAGCATAAAGTTGGACCGAATGAATTGCCCCAAGGCTTCGGACATTTGGATCAGACATGCAGATAAGGGGCCTGTAGAACTCCCGTCTGAAACACACAGGGCTCGCGCTTTGTGATATTCAAACAACTCGCTGTTCTCGCTTCCAGTTTTACAAAAAATTCAGTGGAAAGTNTGCACGCTGTTGTAGAGGAATATCTTCTATCAAACCTGGCAAAATGTTCTCGCAAAAATTACTGTAATTTTCACCATTCAGTATTCTCGGCAAAAAATATGGACCTATGATCCTTTTCCCGTAAATACCTATCCAAACATTTACATACCAATGTCTTTGCTGATTCCGCTGACGTTTTTCATGAGGATTCTCATAATGCCAATAATGAAGGTTGTGGTCATTGAAAAATCCTTGTTTTTGTCAGGCCAACTTGATTTGTCTGTCGAAATTTGCGCATTTATTGAACTAAAATTAGTAATTTATTCGAAAACGGCTCCGCTTTCGAGATTTTAGTATTCTACATTTTTGTTTTATTTTTAATTTTAGAATATATATCCGGCCGCTGGGGAGTGAATTTTGACTCACCCTGTATAATGTGTACAAAATTTCTATTATATGTATGGTCATTTGACCAACAACATATTTTAATTATTTATGTCTTCTAACAGTTTTATTATATTAATGGTAAATTTCGTATTGTTCGCATTTCTAAAAGTCAGCAAAATACCATGTAATAATATCGGTAACAAAATATCCCTCTTATTTCTCCCTTTCGCAATTGTAATATGAATGACTAATAGAAGGTGTCTGTAATAAATTAAAATTACCTGAATCACACCAAATTTAGCATTGCTGCACTGCTCTGCTAGGACATTTGTTGACAACTGAATTTATGGCCAGGTTGCCCAGTGCGGCTGTATTTGTGCCGCGTTTGCTCGCGCGCTCATTCTTCAACTGGGCGACCAGACCTGTATATGGGTATGACTAAATAAATATGGGAACAAATTTTTCAAATATTTCAATGCCGTGTTGCTGCATCTGCGACCGAACCTGCATGGTACATACTGCCAATTGCCTTCAATTGAGATCGGAAAGACTATACTGAGCGTAGTATCGTACTAGTTATGAATAATTTTGTGCCAAAGAAATTACAACAGTCCGATTTACTTGAAAAAAAAAAAGTGCTTTGATGCAAATTATTTAATATTATGTAGTATTAAGTGAATATTTTAATGATTGCTATATTCGGCTATCATAAACAAACTGTCGGCAAATATATTATACATTTATACCAATCGCTGTTTTAATATCGAGCAAAACTGTATTGATTACTTTGCGCACAAACGGCAATTTTGGTGTAGCCAAATGTTTTCTCATTTCTCGATGAATTTAAATTGGAAATTGGACTCATATTAATACGTCCGCCTTTGTTTCATTGTAAATTACCCGACGTTTTCATCGCTCTCGCAGCGTATCCCGAAACCCGAAAGTTGATGTAGCACCGCAAACCCATTAGGCCCCACGTAGCATAAAGTTGGACCGAATGAATTGCCCCAAGGCTTCGGACATTTGGATCAGACATGCAGATAAGGGGCCTGTAGAACTCCCGTCTGAAACACACAGGGCTCGCGCTTTGTGATATTCAAACAACTCGCTGTTCTCGCTTCCAGTTTTACAAAAAAAAAAATTCAGTGGAAAGTGTTCAATGGTTGGCGGTGCACGAGTTAAGTTGTTATATGTAAATTTTGAGGAAAAATAATGCATTTTTTGTAAAACTGTCATTAAAAATGACATTTGAGCAATGACAAGTTAACGTAAAAATTGACTTTTATTATGTTACGTGTCAAAGACACTTTTAACACTAGTGTTAAAAGTAAAATGCTATATACTTGTATAGTAATTAAAATAGGATCGTATACGATGCAAAGTAATAAATCATTGCCTGTCAAGGAATCCAGTGCCATACACTTTCAAGGGTTTTAGAAATTATTTTTAGAAATAATTTCTTTATATATTATGAAGCGACGAAGGGATCAGTTCACGTTTGGCACCTTTGTTAGTAGGGTATTTTAACCGATTCTCAATCTCCCCCTCGTCTCACCCCTCACCCCCTCGGCGACCTTGAATGACCCCTGCGGTGACGCGTTGAAATTCATATTAGTTGACCTTCAATGACCCCTGCGAAGTTGGACATTATTTGAAGTTTGAGGATGTCCTATATGACATTGAAAGTCATATTCGTTGGTAACCTTTATTTGACCTCTGCCGAATATTATATTGGTCACCTTCATTAACCTTTGCAATTCCCTCTAACAGAAACTCTAAATTGAATGTGTTCAAAAGCGCATGCTCATCATGGGTCTCCATTTTTATAAAAAGGCAGGAGTAGACGGTTTGAATTTCATTTGTGAATAACTTTCCGATCGAGAGTGAGTTTTTACTAACAAAAATGTATTTGTGCAATGTATGTAGTAAAACCTTTACGCGTAGTGATAATTTACGTCGCCATGAAAGGGAGTCTTGTAAACCTCTAAATGTTAGTGAACCGGAAGCAAAACGAGTGAAATTACATCATGACAATCAATCGCCTGTGGTTGAAACAATTAACTGTTGTGGTAAGGAAATACCCAAAAGTCAAATTTATGCGCATCGTAGGACATTGGAACATAGAACCGTTTCCTGTACTCCAAAATGTGATGGCGTACAAATTATTAATAGTGCGTTCAAATGTAGAATAATAAGCTACAGAGTGCAGAGTGAGACTAAGCATACAGACTACATTAAATTTTTTGATGAAGTAAAGGGGAAGATAATAAGTTTATTGGAAGATGTCATAAGTGTTCACAAGTCGGTGAAGGTGAATATGGAAACTTTTACCAATTATATATTACAAACTCGCGAGACATCTGACATTAAAGCATTTAACAGCTGCAATAGGATTATCGACGAGTCTGTGGATATTAGTGGTATCTACCAAGACTTTGTAGATACGATGACATCTCAAACATCTGAATTTGAGGAGAAAGATTCCGGTAAGTAATATCTAAAAGTTGAAAAATGAAGATCGTCCGCTTACATGAATATATTATTACAGGTTGGGCTATTGAGGAAATATTGTATGTCGAGGTAAACGTGAATAAAAACAGTCCTTTGTGTGGATCCTCTTACATGAAATTACCTAAGTTTGTGGAAGACAAGAAAGCGGTAGTGAATGTAAAGAATCAGGACGAGTGCTGTTTTGCGTGGGCAATAACTTCGGCAATGTATCCACCAAGGGGTCCAGTGCACGAGATGTCTTCGTATCCACATTTCTCATCAGTTTTGAATTTGGTAGGTATGGATTTTCCAGTTAAATTGAAGGATATTTCTAAATTTGAAGCAATGAATGATATATCTGTTAANAATTACATATGTACTACATTTTACCTCTGTACGCGCCACTGTTGTTTACTTGTTTTTTGAAGGCGCTCTCTCATTGTATTGATAAATTTAGAAAGAATAGGCCTATATTATTTAGAAACATTAATACATATTTATTCGAACAGATTTTAATTATTTATTTATTCTCTGGTAAGTAATTGCTGAGGTATTCAGTTTAATTCAGGATTATTGCGAGAGATATAGGTCTATAATTAAATTAAAAAATATTAATACAAATAACAACTTTTAAACATTCTAAGGTTGTATTTTTTTATTGTTATGCATAAGAATTAACGTTTTTTCCCTCTCTCAATATATTAAATGGTTTTACATTGGAATTTAGTAGAGGATGCAATTCAGTTTCTGCGCCTCGTACTTTATTCCTGTTATTTTTGTTTCGTCGCGCAAACCGGAAGTGAATTTATGCAAGTCAGTGTTATTTTAATATCCCAGGGCACTTGGGAGGCAATTTCATCTTTCATTGAGTTCGGTATTTACATCAGAAATCAGAATTTGCAGTGTGCAGAGGGAAGCCAATCTACATATTCCGCAAATTAGAATTATAGGATCATCCCGCTGCTGCCTACAAAGAAAATAGTAAAAGAATCTTTAATATTCCGCATCAGAGACGGACGGATAAAAACCGACGACAGGGTTAATGCCTCGAAATATAAAATAGTTTCTAATTTACTGTTGCTCTGTATTGGTATGTATATTAAGAAATAGCAAGAAACTAAATATTCTAGTTATATTTACGCGAGAAAATAAAGTATACGAGAGTGTGTAGCTGATACTGTGCGCAATTACATGGAATTTTCGGTAGAATAAACGCCCCGAATGAAGTGTGAATTGTCAGTTGTGGCCAAAAAAAAGTAAAATAATTGTTTATCATTTATATCCAATAACTAATCGATTCCACCCCAAACGGGACCTCCCCCTCCTTTCTACTCAGGATCAATGTTAATTAAAGGTCAGATTGAGAAAAAAGTGCATTAAATTGAAGGATCTTGGGGTTTAGGTTTTTTGGGTCGCTGAGTCCCAATCGAAGGTTAGTTTGACTGTATCAGGTCATTTTAAGGTTGTTTTAAGGTCATTTCAAGGGCAAATTGAGAAAAAGCCGAGCAATTAAGTCTGACCACATGTTATACAGGATTTTGGGGGCGCTGAGTTCGAATTCGAGGTCAGTTTGTCTGTATCAGGTCATTTGACAGTCGTCTCAAGGTCATTTCAAGGTCAAATTGAGAAAAGCCGAGAAATCAGGTTTAACCACCTGTTAAACACGTATTTGGAGTTGCTGAGGTCAGTTTGTCTGTGTCAGGTCATGTGAAGGCCATTTTAAGGTCATTTGAAAGTTAATTTATGGAATAAACCCTGGAATCAATTACCGTTCTTATAGTCGCTGAATCCGAATCCGAGGTCCATTTATACATTAATAAAGGTTCAAGGTTATTCCAAGGTTGATTTGAGTTAAATGACTTCTGGTGAGAGACTATTTCAGACCCCTCTGTTTTCGACCGAAGCTGGATTGATATGGGGCAATATGGGGTAGTATGAGGTAATAAGGATGAGGATATATTTGGATAAGATGGAGTGGAATAAGATGGGTATGGGTTATGGTGGCTATAGACCAGGCAAGTTAGACAATAAATCAGAAAATTCTTTCTGATGAACCGATCGAGTTACGGTTTTCGGCATTGTCTTCGGAAAAATATCAGGAAAAAAGTCTATCTATTACACTTTGGGGCTGGATCGAAACTGCATTGCGTGTGCATAAATTGCATCTTGGAGTGCATCAATTTTTCCGAATTTTCTAAAAATGGTAAAAATTGACTAAAAGTTGTAGAAATTTGTGTGCACGGGTTTTCGGGGTCGGAGATTCCGAATCTGACCCTGAAAAATGTGCCCGACGGCCCTGGGGCCCCTCAGGGGGGCAAGGGGGGCCTTCTGTAAAACATCGAATAGCTGAGTAATTGCCTTCTAAATTTCCACTCGGGGGTTTTTGGAGTCGGGTATTTCGATTCTGACACTGAAAAGTATGTCCAACACCCCTGGGGTCCCCCAGAGGGGCAAGGGGAGGGGGCTTCTGTAAAACATCGAATAGCTGAGTAATTGCCTTCTAAATTTCCACTCGGGGGTTTTCGGGGTCGGGGATTCCGATTCTAACACTGAAAAGTATGCCTGACGACCGTGGGGTAGGCTTTCTGGAAAACATCGAAAGCCACATCAGATTTTTGCAATAAAACTGCTCCACCTGCTTACCAACCAAGATCTTGTAAGCTCATCTTTACATTGTAACACACGTAAATTGACAGAGGTTAGACAAGTAGGGTAAGAAAAACTAACAGGAAATTAATGAATCGAAAAGAATCCCCTTTATACTGAGAACTAATTTTCTTTTTATTTGCAAGGCAATTAGTAAAACAACTACTATCATATGTTTATCTAACACTTTCACTATCAATCACAATTTTCATCATCAGTACTGTCATCATTGTCTCCATCACTATCATCTATTACATTTTCGACTATTTCAGGATTGGAACAGTTGTTTCCAAAACAATTTGTACATGCAATTGTGCATGTAATTTCCTGCACCCACAAGATCTGCATTGTCGATAATCGGATTTTGTCGCCTAATTGTTATGCATTATCCGCAGTCGCACGGGCCCAAGAGATTCTTTTGAAAATCCATGATCCATGAAATATTCTTCGGTTTTAAGGAATATTTCTTTGATTTAACGAAATGTGTCTCTTGGGAACGGATTGTCAAGGATTTCTCCAATTCTACGACAATTTTTCTCAGTGATAGACAAGCTAAGATTAATGGATATTTTCCAGTGTCAGATTCGGAATCCTTAACCCCGAAAACCCTCAAGTAGAAATTTAGAAGGCAATTACTCAGCTATTCGATGTTTTACAGAAGGCCCCCACTTGACCCCCTAGGAGGGGCCCCAGGGCCGTCGGGCGTATTTTTCAGGGTCAGATTCGGAATCTCCGACCCCGAAAACCCTCAAGTAGAAATTTAGAAGGCAATTACTCAGCTATTCGATGTTTTACAGAAGGCCCCCACTTGACCCCCTAGGAGGGGCCCCAGGGCCGTCGGGCGTATTTTTCAGGGTCAGATTCGGAATCTCCGACCCCGAAAACCCATGCACACAAATTTCTACAACTTTTAGTCAATTTTTACCATTTTTAAAAATTCGGAAAAATGATGCACACAAAAAAATCTCTGTATTCTGGGTGATTTTGGTCTAACTTGCCAGGACTACTAGGCATGAGAGTATATTTATTTATACAGAGTATATGCGTGTATATGATATGGTTATGAGGTAGACTAGTTAGTATGATCCAGCGTTTTATGGAGGAATATGGGTGCATATGAGGTAATACGTGTTGGTATGAGGAAATCTGAGTTTTTGTCAAGTTTATATAGGTTAATATGGTCAGTTCAGTTTTCATTTCCAACAAGATTCGGTGAAATATAGCGAAGTCCAAAATCGACCTCACTAATCCTTCCAGAAAACATCTTTTTTCTCAAATCAACCTTGGAATGACCTAAAACCTGATTTACATATAAACGAATCTTGGATTCAAACTCAGAGACTTCAAAACCGGTAATCGATTTCTCAGTTTTTTCTTGGTTTGACCTTTAAATGACCTTGAAATATCCCTCAAATGACTTGATGCAAAGAAACTGATCTCGGATTCGAACTAAGCTATCCCCAAAACTTATACATATGACAGGTGGTTAGACTTAATTGCTAAGTTTTTTCAATTTGACCTTGAAATGACCTTGAGGCGACCTTTAAATAACCTGATACAGATGAACTAACCTCGGATTCTAACCCAGCGACCCAAAAATCCTGTATAACAGGTGGTTGGACTTGTTTGCTCGGCTTTTTCTCAATTTGACCTTGAAATGACCTTGAAACAACCTTAAAATGGCCTGATATAGACAAACTAACCTTCGATTCGGACTCAGCGACCCAAAGAAACTTAAACTTTGAGATCCTTTGATTTAAAGCACTTTATCTCAAACTGACATTCAATTGACCTTGATCCTAACTAGGAAGGAGGGGGAATGTCCCGTTTGGGGTGGAATCGATTAGTTATTGGATATAAATAATCAAAAATTGATTACATTTGTGACTGTTCTTCACAAAATATGGTAGAACAATAGTGTAGTAATATTTTATAAGAGATTTTTCTCCGTGTATATTTGTACTCCTCACTATTTCTTTGTAAATATGTTGCAATGAACTTTCTGCGTGCATATATTTGCAGAAATCATTCCACTCTTACAATTTCCTTGTAAAAAATCATCGGTGATGCGAATCGAAGGCTCCCTTCTATAGAATTCGTCTTTGGAACTTTTCGCGGCGCTCGCTGATCGGCGGCTAAGTTAAAAATTAATCTCAAAGAGAGATGCCCTCTCCGCAGAGTCCTCATTTACATTTCAAATTTAATTTCCGTTTCGGGAATATGTCTGGTGTACAAAGCCAGTAAACGTAGGTTATACACGCCGCGAAAAAAAAGAACCCGAATTGCCTTTGATCACTTCTCGGAGAGTTTCTACGGCTCCGTTCTTTTCTCTTTGATATTGAAACGGCGTTTAAGCCACCTTTTAAGGGGATTCTCCCAATTTCCCGGGCCCTCTCCGCGTTTACTTAAAGAATAATTACAAATAAACTCCTCTGCCTCCGACTCGATTTTGCCCCCTAAACATTTTATCCCTCGGGACCTTGTTCCTTACAGACATTATTTTATTATCTCGTTATGGGGGCGACCCCGGACGAATTTGGGAATATTTCCTCAAGGAAAAATTATATTTTCGTACTCTCCCAGTTAAACTTATTTGTAAACGAAATCAGTAGTTTTTATAAAAACAAAAATATATTCAATATGTACATAATTGTAGCATGACTATGATTTATACAGGGTCATTCACAACTTATCCAAAAAATGTGTGAATAGGCGTTATGAAAAATGGAGTCAATAGCGTAAAAACATTTTTTGTAAAATCCTTATAGTTTCCGAGAACAAAATTATTGAACTTGTAGTATTTTCAACCTTTACATCGCTAGGCCACTGTAGTTTCTAGCGTCATTCGCCGACGTAGCCCCAGGTGATTCCGAATAATGAAATCCGATTTTANTACAATTTCCTTGTAAAAAATCATCGGTGATGCGAATCGAAGGCTCCCTTCCATAGAATTCGTCTTTGGAACTTTTCGCGGCGCTCGCTGATCGGCAGCCAAGTTAAAAATTAATCTCAAAGAGAGATGCCCTCTCCGCAGAGTCCTCATTTACATTTCAAATTTAATTTCCGTTTCGGGAATATGTCTGGTGTACAAAGCCAGTAAACGTAGGTTATACACGCCGCGAAAAAAAAGAACCCGAATTGCCTTTGATCACTTCTCGGAGAGTTTCTACGGCTCCGTTCTTTTCTCTTTGATATTGAAACGGCGTTTAAGCCACCTTTTAAGGGGATTCTCCCAATTTCCCGGGCTCTCTCCGCGTTTACTTAAAGAATAATTACAAATAAACTCCTCTGCCTCCGACTCGATTTTGCCCCCTAAACATTTCATCCCGCGGGACCTTGTTCCTTACAGACATTATTTTATTATCTCGTTATGGGGGCGACCCCGGACCAATTTGGGAATATTTCCTCAAGAAAAAATTATATTTTCGTACTGGGAGAGTAAACTTATTTGTAAACGAAATCAGTAGTTTTTATAAAAACAAAAATATATTCAATATGTACATAATTGTAGCATGACTATGATTTATACAGGGTCATTCACAACTTATCCAAAAAATGTGTGAATAGGCGTTATGAAAAATGGAGTCAATAGCGTAAAAACATTTTTTGTAAAATCCTTATAGTTTCCGAGAACAAAATTATTGAACTTGTAGTATTTTCAACCTTTACATCGCTAGGCCACTGTAGTTTCTAGCGTCATTCGCCGACGTAGCCCCAGGTGATTCCGAATAATGAAATCCGATTTTAGTATTATCGTTGTTGTGATAGTGTTTACATTACTTTTTCAAGTGACAAAAATGGCTTACGTGTTTAGCAACTCGGAGTTGATGGATTTCGTTTTACTATGGCGATATTAACTATCTTTTATTTGTCAAAGAATCACCTGTAGAATATTGCCACTGTAATCGTTAACTTTGAAAAGTCTTGTAAGATTTTATTGAAATTTGATATACTAATACTTCCATATAAATGTCACTTTGTGACATAATAAACAAAGTAAATGGATTAACAACATTGCAAGAGGTTTCTTAAGTTTTGTTTGCTCTTGAAAATTTTCGCAATTCTAATAGGTGGTCAACATTCATTACAATATATCACTTTAACGTACTTGTTAATGTAATGTCTCACCCCACAGAGCAAAATTGCGTGAGCACTATGACCTATATTTTTTTGATCAAAAACTATTACATTTACGAAAAATATAGAAGATATCATATTTCAAATGAATAAAATCTAAAACAGATTTTTAAATTATCATGCTGACGATAGAAAAAAGTTACTCAAGAAGCCTGTTCTGAAAATAACCGAACTTTATTTTTTATTTGATTTATTTGATTTATTTGATACACCATTCAACAGAAAATATCCTATTACTGAATGGGTGGGAACACAATATGTAATACAAAAAAAAAAAGAAAAATGACAGTAACATTTGATAAAACAATTCGAAGACAAAAAAACTATAAATAAATTCAAAAGTAATAAAATAACAGTAGTGTAAAATAGTCATATGCTTTAGTAAAATAGAATAAAATACGATAAACATTATACATACACATTAGGGTGGCCCAAAAAAAAAGAATATATTTTTTTCTTGTCTTGTGAAAATATGTTAGTTTATCATGTTTTAAGAGCCCCCTCAAAAAATCAGCTCAATAAAATTTAAATTTAAAAAAATGAAAAAATTATAAATATTTGATACTCACAGTGCGGTGGTAAATTTTGCCTCGCGAAAATTTTTAAGTGTCTCGTTATTTATTTCTATTCTTTTGTTCATCAAATTCAATTAAAAAAATATTAGTTCGTTGATATTTATTTTTGGAGGTCGCTCGAAAACATTTTAGGTACACTACTTTTAAAGTTAAAATAATTATGAGTGACCTTTAGAAATTAAAATATCGATTTGAAATATTCAGAATCGAGATTTTTTTCTACCTCGAAAATGATAAAATAACGAGAAAAAAAAATTTTTTTTTAATTCAATTTTTAACGATTTAGGAAATTTTTAAAAATTTTGAGCGACCTTTAAACAAATTTTTTTTTTAACTGATTTTTTGAGGGGCTCTTGAAACATGATAAACTAACATATTTTCACAAGACATGAAAAAAAATATTCGTTTTTTTTTTGGTTCACCCTAATACACAAGCTAAAATGAAAAATGTCCATAAGTCACAACATAAAATGAATAACAAAACAAACAAAAGCCAATTAAAATAGGTTCGTTATTGATTTTATGTTACAAGAAAAAATGTCAATAGTATGTTGGAGGCTGTTGCAATTTTCACACATGACATAAATTGGTGATGACAATAATAAATGAGTATTAAGCATTGCGAGGTACATTATATTCCAGTAGCGTAGATTGGCGCGAGGCACGTGGAAGTCAAAACGTTCCAAAACTTGATTACAATCATACACATAATTAATGACTTTATACAAAAAAACAACAGAATGCATATCTCGACGTGTCTCTAAGGACTTACAGTTAAACATGTCCAAAAGAATATTGTGGAAAAATCCAATGTTGGGATATATTCCTTGAAATGCATATATTTTAAGAATTTTCTTTGAATGTTTTCTAAGTTATTTTTATAGACTGTATACTGAGGATACCAAACTATTGAAGCATACTCCAAGCGAGATTTTACAAACTAATTAAATAAATTTACTATTGTAGACGGATCAGCAAAATCTCTACAATTTCTGATCACAAACCCAAGGCTTCTATAAGATGATGAAGAGACATTGCGTATGTGTTCATGAAAAGATAATTTTTGATCAAACGTTACTCCCAAATCTTTTATATAATTTGGACGAGTAAGAGAGTGACTGTTAATCCTATAATCAATCATAGATCACAGGACAAGTCATTCTAGAGAAGACATTATGTTACATTTATTTATGTTAAGGGGAAGACAGTTTTCTGTACACTATGTATTTACTGATGTTAAAGCATTTTATAAGTTCTGACAATCATTTAAAGTATCAGTCTTAATAAATATTTTCATATCATCAGCGTAAAGTAAGAAATTAACATCTAAATATTTACTAATACCATTCAAAAAAATATTGAACATTAGGCGTCCTAAAATGGAACCTTGGGTAACTCCAGACAATAAATTTATGGGCTCAGACTTAAGTCCCCTATATTGTACATACTGCATCCTCCGAATCAAGTACGATTTAAACAAATGGAAATGGTGGTGTCTTGTAGAGACACCACCACCACACTATGGTACTAACAAAAAAAAAATTCAAACAAAACTTGTGAAGGGTTTAAAGTATATCTAAAAAATATATTTGCAACTTAGGTTATATAAGCGAAATTTCGAAAATCCGACAATTTTCTGTAACACTATAGCAGTTGCGCCCCCTAGCGGTGAATTTACAAACTTGAAAATATTTTAAATCAGTTTCTTTTGGTCGTATTTGTTAATAGATATTTTACCCCATAATCATAGCACATCTAGTTTCCTATATACAGCCGCTCGATACCGTTAATGGATCACCCTGTATAACGTCGACTTGACCGTGATTGTCCAAAGTTCTAGAAATATAATCTGTAATGCACACAAGGTTGATTGTAGTCGATCTACCTCTCATAAAACCATGCCGATTAATATCTATATTTTTTTTAATTTATTATTAATTTTATACATTATTGGTCTTTGTATCCTTCAAAGTACTCCCCTCCCCCATTCACAAACTTTTCTCAGCGGTGTTTCTATTTCGCGAAGCAGTCTTAGATAGCTTCATTTGAAATGACCTTTTTAAAGAGTCTATGATGAATCTGCTTTGATGTCATCAACAGTCTGAAAACGGCGTCTTTTCAGCATAATTTGAATTCCGGCAATTAGAAAATATTGCAAGGAGCCAGGTCTTGCGAGTAAGGAGGGTGAGGGAGGACAGTATTTTGATTTTTGGAACAAAACTGACATATTGACAAAGCTGAGCATGTGTCATGGGTTATGGTGCAACAACCATGAGCTATTTCGCCATAACTCTAGTCTCTTTTTGCCGATTTTTTCACATAACCGTTGTAAAGGCCTTGATAGTAGACGGTTCACTGTTTCACCTTGAGGCAAGAATTCAAAATGTATAATTCCATTAAAGTCGAAAAAATCAGTGAGTATCACTTTGACATTGGGTCGAGACTGAAGTGCTTTCTTGGGGCATGGAAATCCTTTGCCAATCCATTGTGATGATTGAACTCTTGTCTCAATGTCGTAGAAGTAAACCCAACAAGTCGTCCGTTATGATCCTTTGAATTAATGTTTCATCGTCAAAGGCGTTGCTGACAAACATCCACACATGGCCTATTTTGATACTGATCTCCTGCAATTTCTCTAACAGCCAATGGGTGATTTGCAAGCACCAGATGATGGACGTGGGAGTCATCAGTTCAAGTCAAAAGGCCTTCCTGGTCGGAGATCATCTTCAATTGACTGACGACCACTTTAAAGTCATGGAAACGATTCGTAACATTGCGTATGACCCTGAACATCATCCCCGTAAGCTTGTTTCAAAAGTTGAAATGTTTCCGTGAAAGTTTTCCCCAGTTCCATGCAAAATATTAAGAAATTCAAAAGGATTGCGCGGAGATTTTTTTTGTTTTTCATGAGAGACGCCTTAATTTCCAGCAAAGAATTACTTCCTCAATTTTATCGCATTTATTTATTTACATCCTGTATATCACGCTGTTTGAAACTGGGTTTCATGATGACAACCAAACCCTGGCGTCACCAGAACCCCAGAAACTTGAAACCGCCCTTGGTTAAAAAGATAATAGTAACAGTCCTCTTCTCGTGTTCATCGGCATTAAATTTTAACATTTGCACCCCATTATCACATCGTTAACAATAGTGTTCATTGTGCGAGATGTCAGTATGCCGTTCTTTCACCGCTCATCTGCATAAAGAAGTACATTCACGCTGGAACCGCCGGAGGCAACCCCAAGTCAAGGCGGCGTCCTCCCCTATTACGCCTAATCAACATGTTGACAATGGGATTGTGCAAGTGCAAATGATTTGTTTAATCGATTACGCAGGGTAGCGGTTTGATTTGCCGAACCGGGACCGAGCCGCTACGTGCTCGTTATCGTGGAGTTTGCTCCGAGGGCCCATATTTTACCATAGATTACTACTATCGGAACTCCTCGTCATACCCTTCAGCTATGCAGGGGATACATTCGTCATTACAATTGCTAATCGCGCTCGTTCCTAGGCGGTTTGCGATACGGCCGAGAAATTAGTAAAAGGGGGGTTTAAAATGTACTTTATGCTTTCACCGGCAACTGGTAGGGCAGAGTGGATCGGATGCTTTTTTCGAATACAGTAAAATCTCCACAGCTTGGCGAAACTCATCTTCTCCGCGAGATGCGCTGATCTAGATGGGAGTCGCAGTAGATGTGACAAAGACTGGAGACCTTAATAAATTAGGCGCATAAATTAAGGGATATTAAAAATATACCAAAATTTTGGGTGATTTCCAAAGAGCTGTAGCTCGTAGAGAGAATAAAAAAAGGAAATTGAAGCTTCAAGTGTCTAATTTTCGGATCTGGAGTTTAAAATTTTTTAACGTCATGAGTTTTGAGTAATCATAAGAAAATCAACGAAAAAAATAATTGCAAATTTTTGCTTTTCTTCAAAAGACCTATGGACTTCAAAATTTTTTTTGGTAATTTCACCATAAAACTCTTTTATATAATTTAATTCTCTTCAAATTGAGCGGTTCAATCATTTTTGACTTTGGCAATGAATTGCTCGGGAAATAATGGTCGTACAAAAAATCCAAGCAGGGTTTTGAAAACTGCAAAGTATTCTCTACAAGTCGTTATTATTGGTTTTTGATAAAAAAAAAATTTCGAAGTGAAAATGTTTGTTAGAAAAAAGGTAAAAAATTGCATAATTAGGGATATTTGAATCACTTGGCAGAACTTTGCAAATAATGAATAAACTAAGAATATTGACTGTAACTTTTCAACCTCAAAGTGTCCTAAAGAAACCCTGATAATTTGAAAACGCAGAGATTTTTTTCTTAGTGCCCGGAATGTTTAAATTTGTCGTTTTTGCTGAAAATCAATGTAATTTTTTAGTTTTTATTCAGTTTTTCTTCATCAAAAAACATTCATTATTCTAAATTATTTTTTTCAAAATTTTTCCCAAAAGGTACATCACCGAAATCCTTGCACCACACGTCCTGTCTATGCGTACAAGCATGGGGAATCGTTTCATTCTCATGCAGGAAAATACTCGTTTTCATACCGCAAAACGTACGAAAAATTTTGTTCGCGCAAACATCGTAATAACTCTCAACTACCCACCTATAAGTCCCGACTTGAACCCCATTGGGCATGTTTAGGACATGCTTGGGCGTCCATGACGACAAGACGCTCCGCAATTACAAAATCACCATCAACTGAGCCAGGCTCTTTTACAAACTTGGCAAGAAATTACACAACGAGAAATCCGGCGCACAGTGGGAAATATTGGACCAAATTCTCGCCACTCGCCAATTTTCATCGTCTCGTCGTGATTTTTTTTTAATAATCTCGTGGTAATCTGAATAATATTCCGGTGAGGTTTTTTCGAAAAACCTTTTTTTTAATGCTCAATGTCGAAGAAAATTTCTTTAAATACTCGATGTTCAGTTGTAGAAAAAAATCTCTGTACAATAAAGATATTTTTTTATTTTTTTATTAATACTTAATTTAGTGAGTTTAAACTTAGTTAATGTTGGTTTTGAGGTTAGGTTTTTTAGATTCAAATTCATGGTTTGGGTATAGCATGATACGTAGGGTTCTATTAAATCTATTTCGTATTTTTGGCGGATGTAAAAATACTTTTTTCCAATGTATATTTCGTTGAAGGCTTTTAGGTTAGAATTAATAATTTTGAGGTTAGGTTTTTGAAGAAAAAACATCAGATATATCATCAAGGGTCATAATAATCAATTTTATTAATAGCAGATACTTTTTAAACATTTTTTTCTACAACTGAACATCGAGTGTTTAAAAATTTCTTCTTCGACATTGAGGTTGGGGCGCTCCCTGAGCATTAAAAAAAAGGGTTTTTCGAAAAAACCTCACAGGAATATTAAAATTCAGATTACTATGAGATTATTAAAAAAAATCACGACGAGACGATGAAAATTGGCGAGTGGCGAGAATTTGGTCCAATATTTCCCACTGTGCGGCGGTGCAAATTGTGATATGCAACGTCAGATCAACCAACTTTTTTTGGCGTTTGTGAAGCTCGTGGATACGTTAAAGAAAATTTAGAAAAATATCATTTTTGGAAAAAAATGTTTTCATTATTTTTAGAATAATGAACGCTTTTTGAAAAGAAAATATGGATTATTGCTAAAAAAATATTTTTAACTTAAAAAACTATAAAAAGTGAAAAATTACTTACTTAATATATTGCAGCAAAAACGACAAACTTAGACATTCCGGGCCCTAAGAAAAAAAAATCACATCGTTTTGAAATTGTCAGGGTTTCTTTAGGACACTTTGAGGTTGAAAAGTTACAGTCAATATTCTTAGCTTATTCATTATTTGCAAAGTTATACCAAGTTATTAAAATATTCCCAATTGTCATACTTTTTTTGCCCTTGTGTATTAAATTCTTATTATCCGACGCTTTTCTAAAAAAATTGATATCTGATAAATGTTGTTTTGAAAAACTGTTTTTTTTATATCTGGATCATTAAAATGTATGTAGAGTACTCTAGGTGGCGCCTTCTAATAATTTACAGCAAATTCGAAACAAGATTTCAATTTCTTATTCCAGGAAACTCCCCCTATACCAAGTTTGAGGTATTTACTACAATTATTTATAAAGTTATTGAAGAAAAACTAAAATAAAATTGTAACTTTTAAATTTATCACCTATTGATTACCGAGATATTGATGGTTGAATGAAAAATTACATTCATGGCAGCATTTACTTCGTTTGTTGTCTCAAAATCTAGCACAGCCTCTGTAATCCTAGCTTTAACTCTAGATTGTCCTGTCAATCAGCGTATATAAATTATTATTATTATTATTATTCTTGAGAAGTAAAAGTTGCCATTGTTACGTTTTTGCATCACATTATGGTTTAACACGTCTGGACGATTTATAACTAAATTTATTTTAAATAGTAGGTACATACTTTGATTTAAATCTAAATTTGATTTACAGAAATATAACTCGACGAATTCAGTACACAGTTTTGACAAAATTTATGAGTTTAACCTCACAACAGGGGATGAATTGCGGACCGCGGCATTGTCCTCGCCACGCTGACCGAAGGTAGTTGTAACAGTTGAGCTTCCACAAAGAGTTCCTAGTTGCCCCACAGCTTTCAAAAAGGTAGGTCGCATTCTTGGCTGGCGCAGTCGATTACCCCTTGTTCCGAGTAAAAGCGGAGTGCATAAGGGTCTCGATCCTTTATAACTCTATTATGGCTGTTTATTTTCGAGAGATACAGGGGAAACAATTTATTACTTTCAACTTGCAATGAGTGTTTTTTCTTTTTGATTCGAGATGGTTGTTTATGGTTTATTAAACATACATCTTAACATCTTACATTTTTATTATAATTTCCTGTTCTACAAACTCGAAAACCCATTTGTAAGATTAATTAATATTCTACAAAATTGTCTTGAATGTTCATATAACTGTAATAGTTTAAGATTCTATAAAAAATCGAAAAAATTGATTTGACAAAATTATACGTATAGGTATGGACGATTTTGTTATTTTTTTTTCTCTATCTTAAAAAAATAACAGCACTTTTGGCGATTGTTTATAACAAATTGTTAAGTAAATATACCGAGATATAAACAAATAAATTTTCAACAAAAAAAAAATTAGTGTAATCTTCTGGAGAATTACAAACAACCATAAAATAAATAAAGACGATTATAAACAATTAAATTATTTAAAAAAAAAATATTAAAGAACGAAAGGCAAAAAAAAATCTGAAAAATATGTAATTTTTGCATGTCCTAAGATCGATTTCGTGGCGCCGTACGTAAGTACATTGCTTTCGAGGCTAAAAGGCCTTTTCTCAACATTAAATTAAAATTATAAATAATGATGATAGGGATTCGGGAGGACATTTTTATAGGAAATTTCCTCTTCATTTTTTCTTTTTTCAAATTGACGCTAACGCTTATACAGGGTGTTTTTGAATGGAGTAGCATAAATGATACCAGTGAATCTACATTTCAAAAGAACACGATCTGCAAAAAATCGCCTTAGTAAAATGTTCACCCCTGAAGAGATATGGGCCATCAAAGTTTCCAAAGGAATTATGAAAATTGGCTGTAATTTGAAAACCGAACGAGGAACAAATAACAAATTTTTTACAGGTTGTTTACTAATACAGAAGCGAGTTTTCAACTATTTTTCGAAAATTTTAACCCCTCGAAAGGTGTTGAAATAACCACCCCTCAAGCCATTTTTTGCCATAACTTTTATATTTCGTAAAAACTCGATATCCAAAAATACGCATTAGATAAACTGGTCCTTTTAGAAACGTTTACCTCTCTAGCAATTTTCCTTTAAAACTTTTCGTTTATTAATAAAAAAATAAAATGTATTACCATTCACCTCACACCGTGTATGATTGCAATCAATCAAATAAAAACTAAGTGTGCTGCTGTCATGCCAGTTGTCACAATTAACTCTTCTGTAAGTTGTCACTGTTATCAGCTAAATACTTTTTGGGTGTAAATTAACAAGAATTATGCCAAATTTTACTAATGATGAATATGTGGACATGCTACAAGTGTATTTTGAATGTCGCAAAAACTGTGCTGCGGCAACAAGAGCGTATAATGAGAGATATCCAAATCGTCAAGTTCCCCACAGACAAACTTTTTCGGCGGTAGAACGAAGACTTCNAAAGAGTGTGTATTTGTTGTACGATGTATGAAGTTTGCAGCTCGAGACGAAGTTGATAGCTGCAATCATGTTAAGTGCAACAAATATGCTATTTGCACATGTTGCACGCAACATTTTTTCTACGATTGTTTTTATTTCAAATTTTATATAACAGTATTTTACATAATATTAAAATTTTAACTGAAAACTGGAAATTAATTGCGCAAATTGTAAATGTCAGGCGTTAGGTACTTATGGATATGCTTAGATTAAACTTGTAACCAATATTTTTTTTGTACTACTGTAAAAAAAGGTTAACTTTTGGCACAGTATAAGTAGTAAATTTTGCACGATCGTAGAAAAAAACATTTGTAGCATGTCCACTTATTCATCATTAGTAAAATTTGGCATAATTCTTGTTAATTTACACCCAAAAAGTATTTAGCTGATAACAGTGACAACTTACAGAAGAGTTAATTGTGACAACTGGCATGACAGCAGCACACTTAGTTTTTCTTTGATTGATTGCAATCATATACGGTGTGAGGTGAATGGTAATACATTTTATTTTTTTATTAATAAACGAAAAGTTTTAAAGGAAAATTGCTAGAGAGGTAAAAGTTTCTAAAAGAACCAGTTTATCTAATGCGTATTTTTGGATATCGAGTTTTTACGAAATATAAAAGTTATGGCAAAAAATGGCTTGAGGGGTGGTTATTTCAACCCCTTTCGAGGGGTTAAAATTTTCGAAAAATAGTTGAAAACTCGCATCTGTATTAGTAAACAACCTGTAAAAAATTTGTTATTTGTACCTCGTTCGGTTTTCAAATTACAGCCAATTTTCATAATTTTTTTGGAAACTTTGATGGCCCATATCTCTTCAGGGGTGAACATTTTACTAAGGCGATTTTTTGCAGATCGTGTTCTTTTGGAATGTAGATTCACTGGTATCATTTATGTTACTCGATTCAAAAACACCCTGTATAATCATTTATTTTTAAATATGAAAATGATAAATGTACGTGTTTATAAATTAATGATTCCTTAAATATTTAGGTACTAGGTACATTTTATTTTTACTTTGTTATTTTTACCAATCTTTTGTTCTGTGCTGTGTAAAACCTTAGTACTTTTTTCACTGTTATAAAAAATATATTTCGGTCTGTTTTACATTGTTTTTAATGGGAAATAGGCCTGTACTGGTGGCTTTAATGTTAAAAATATCCATTTTTATATAATTTAGTAATTTTGTTTCGTAAATGTTTTGTTTATCTTTATTTCTATTTTTTTATTTGATTTAGAATTTTACTCAGTGTTACTACATATGCCTTTGTTTTTTTTATAAAAATAATAAAGTAGGGAATATTATCTTTGCCTCAACTTGTAAAATTTTTTGGTGATGCCTATGTTCGGGTGTCGTAAATCTGCACATATCGATTGTATTTACATTTTGACGGGATTACTGGAATAGTGTAAAATTGCATGCTTAGTGTAAAGCAGTTTTACGTAAAATAATGACTGCAACAGCCTGTATACTGATAGATAAAAATTGGTACAAGAGGCATGTAGAAATCGCCAAAATGACCTAAAAAAATCCCTGTTTACATGTTATGTTTATGGATGGAAGAATTAGTATGCGGAAAAGGTCCCTAATGATTAATTTTTAAGAGCCTCGATGTGCTACAGTCGTCGCAACAGTAATAAATTCAACACATAACGCCCGAATTGTTTATTTTACTGCGGAGATCCCTCAACGACTCGCCGGGGACGGATCGAAATGCCCCCTTCCCCCCTCCCTTCGACAATTGGGGGGTTACATCATCGGCGCGTGCTTTAATTTTCTTCGGGGGCAGCAAATTTGCATACAGATTAATTCTCCATTATGGGCGGCGCGGCGTTCCCGCCCGCAGCGCCGCCGCAACCTTCCTCCGCCGCCGGCGACGCCGCCGCTATTTATTGCTAATTAAGATTCACGTTGCGTATTGCCGCGAATTCGGATCTCGGGCGGCCAAATTGCATTACACGTAGCCGGCTAGATTTGCGTTGCGTTGTGCAGCTCGCGGGGAATACCCGGGACGATCCGTAAACAACTCGGCCCGGCGGCGCTCCAGTCGGCTGCGGTAATTAAATGGGGGATTTGCGACTTGTCAAATAAACCGAACGTCATGTCGTGAATTTGTCCGAATAACATGATTACCTCCAAGTAACAGCCACTCCGAAATTATACACTTTTCGAGAGTTTTGCTTTAGCTAAATGAATGCATGAAACTCAATAATGCTCAAAGAAATTACAGAGGTACAGAAAATTAATCGAGAATTATTACGCAAAACTTAGGCCGACCCTGCATACCAGGTCCTAAAACCTACAAAGGGCCTTGTTTTAGACGGATGCCCGGACGTCTCAACAGCAAAACTATTGGCGCCGGAGGAGATCCTAACTTTGAAACGTCACGGTAGATGGAAGTAGTTCGCTGTAGCAGAAGGATATGACCGATTCAGTAAAAAACTGTATTGGAATAGCGAACAAAATCGTAGGGTTGAAAAAAGTATTCAAATTGACGAATCAATGGCAGCAAGACGTCTTTTAACGAATCTGTACATATAGGGTGTTTCTGAAATAAGTGCGTTGCTTTAAAAGGGTAATAGAGGGCACGAAAATGAGCAACTTATTAAGCAACTGATCTTCAGATGATCAAGGAGAAGAAGAAGAAGCAACTGATGGATTTCGAGAAAATTACATAATTAAGAATATTATTATAAGAATATTAGCCATAAATGTAAGGCAACCATGTGCATCTTGTGCACGTGCACGGCCAGGATACTTCAGACTCGCTACATGCACGAAGTATTTCTCTAATTGGCTGACATTCCATGTAACTTCTACAATCAAGCAAATTTGATGGTAGGCAATATGTCTTATGTTCTTTAGTTGTGTGTTGCAGTATTACTTAGCTGGCATATAAAATGTTTTCTGATCAAAAACTAGCAGATATGGTGTTAATCTACGAAGAGTGTCAGTACAATTTCAATGGACTTAAAAGTTACGGGATAACGAGAATGTTCACCTGACATAAAAGTCGTGGACGGGAAAGGTCGCAACATGCTTTCGATAACGAAGAAAACACCATAAACCTAGTTGAGGAAGATCAAGGCGCAGTACAGTAACATTGTCCGAGAAATGGATGTATCTAAGAGTACCGTGTGGCGCGTACTAGGGAACAATTATTACCTCCTATCATGTACAAAGGGTTCAGCCATTATACAGGGTGGTCCGTAAGTAATGGTCCATAGAGACATACTAGATTTTTTACTTCAAAATATTACAATTGGAGCCAATATGCCTTAATAAAATGTTGATAACAAAAAAGATACAGGGTGTCAAAGTTGGAAATTAAAAATAGAATTTTCGTAATAATTATAATATTTTTGAGTGTATGAACGTGAAAATTTAGGGGTAGATGTTTTTGTATACAAGAAATCATAATTTGTTATCTATTTCGATGTATCTTCTAGAGGGCGCCACATACGCCGTGTTTATGACGTAAATACGAGCATAATTTTTTTATCCACAACGTTAACGCTTCTTTTTTTTTAATCTTAAACCTACATTATTTTCGTGAAAAAATGGTATACTTGTCATTAGCTCTAGAAATTGTCCGTTTTCAAGAAAAACGCATTTCAACAATCTGCTGCATGTTTCATTACAGGAAATTTTATCGTAGTGTGCGCTAATGAAAACATTAATTTTGACAATTAAACATTATCCCTTTGTACACATTAAAATACAAATTATCAAGTTGATAAATTTTATTTACAAAACCAGTTAAAGGAGAAATTTAATTAAACAAAACTATGATTTTATCAAGCGTTTAACAAGTAAAAAACTGAATATGTACCTAAGGAAAAATAGGAAATGTTTCAAAGTAAATTTTCAATATGTCCACCATTCACCTCGATGCACTTGTCCATACGATTTATGAAAGATCGTCTAATATTAAATAATACCATTGGATCAAAAAAAGTTGAGGCATTACTAATTTCTTGCCAAAGTTGGACGCGAGTATTTATAGTGTTTTTATAAACAATTTCCTTCATTGTGCCCCATACACCAAAATCTAAAGGGTTGAAGTCTGGACTACGTGGCGGCCAAGGAAATATACTACCACGGCCAATCCAACGTTCAGGAAAGTGTTGGTTT
>NW_019416530.1:412608-426940 GCF_000390285.2 Anoplophora glabripennis | reverse complement strand
GTTAAAATTTTCGAAAAATAGTTGAAAACTCGCATCTGTATTAGTAAACAACCTGTAAAAAATTTGTTATTTGTACCTCGTTCGGTTTTCAAATTACAGCCAATTTTCATAATTTTTTTGGAAACTTTGATGGCCCATATCTCTTCAGGGGTGAACATTTTACTAAGGCGATTTTTTGCAGATCGTGTTCTTTTGGAATGTAGATTCACTGGTATCATTTATGTTACTCGATTCAAAAACACCCTGTATAATCATTTATTTTTAAATATGAAAATGATGAATGTACGTGTTTATAAATTAATGATTCCTTAAATATTTAGGTACTAGGTACATTTTATTTTTACTTTGTTATTTTTACCAATCTTTTGTTCTGTGCTGTGTAAAACCTTAGTACTTTTTCACTGTTACAAAAAATGTATTTTGGTCTGTTTTACATTGTTTTTAACGGGAAATAGGCCTGTACTGGTGGCTTTAATGTTAAAAATATCCATTTTTATATAATTTAGTAATTTTGTTTCGTAAATGTTTTGTTTATCTTTATTTCTATTTTTTTATTTGATTTAGAATTTTACTCAGTGTTACTACATATGCCTTTGTTTTTTTTATAAAAATAATAAAGTAGGGAATATTATCTTTGCCTCAACTTGTAAAATTTTTTGGTGATGCCTATGTTCGGGTGTCGTAAATCTGCACATATCGATTGTATTTACATTTTGACGGGATTACTGGAATAGTGTAAAATTGCATGCTTAGTGTAAAGCAGTTTTACGTAAAATAATGACTGCAACAGCCTGTATACTGATAGATAAAAATTGGTACAAGAGGCATGTAGAAATCGCCAAAATGACCTAAAAAAATCCCTGTTTACATGTTATGTTTATGGATGGAAGAATTAGTATGCGGAAAAGGTCCCTAATGATTAATTTTTAAGAGCCTCGATGTGCTACAGTCGTCGCAACAGTAATAAATTCAACACATAACGCCCGAATTGTTTATTTTACTGCGGAGATCCCTCAACGACTCGCCGGGGACGGATCGAAATGCCCCCTTCCCCCCTCCCTTCGACAATTGGGGGGTTACATCATCGGCGCGTGCTTTAATTTTCTTCGGGGGCAGCAAATTTGCATACAGATTAATTCTCCATTATGGGCGGCGCGGCGTTCCCGCCCGCAGCGCCGCCGCAACCTTCCTCCGCCGCCGGCGACGCCGCCGCTATTTATTGCTAATTAAGATTCACGTTGCGTATTGCCGCGAATTCGGATCTCGGGCGGCCAAATTGCATTACACGTAGCCGGCTAGATTTGCGTTGCGTTGTGCAGCTCGCGGGGAATACCCGGGACGATCCGTAAACAACTCGGCCCGGCGGCGCTCCAGTCGGCTGCGGTAATTAAATGGGGGATTTGCGACTTGTCAAATAAACCGAACGTCATGTCGTGAATTTGTCCGAATAACATGATTACCTCCAAGTAACAGCCACTCCGAAATTATACACTTTTCGAGAGTTTTGCTTTAGCTAAATGAATGCATGAAACTCAATAATGCTCAAAGAAATTACAGAGGTACAGAAAATTAATCGAGAATTATTACGCAAAACTTAGGCCGACCCTGCATACCAGGTCCTAAAACCTACACAGGGCCTTGTTTTAGACGGATGCCCGGACGTCTCAACAGCAAAACTATTGGCGCCGGAAGAGATCCTAACTTTGAAACGTCACGGTAGATGGAAGTAGTTCGCTGTAGCAGAAGGATATGACCGATTCAGTAAAAAACTGTATTGGAATAGCGAACAAAATCATGGGGTTGAAAAAAGCATTCAAATTGACGAATCAACGGCAGCAAGACGTCCTTTAACGAATCTGTACCATACAGGGTGTTTCTGAAATAAGTGCGTTGAGCAACTGACTAAGCAACTGATGATCAAGGAGAGGAAGAAGAAGCAACTGATGGATTTCGAGAAAATTACATAATTAAGAATATTATTATAAGAATATTAGCCATAAATGTAAGGCGACCCTGTGCATCTTGTGCACGTGCATGGCCAGGATGCTTCAGACTCGCTACATGCGCGAAGTATTTCTCTAATGGACTGACATTCCATGTAACTTCTACAATTAAGCAAATTTGATGGTAGGCAATATGTCTTGTATTCTTTAGTTGTGTGTGCAGTATTACTTAGCTGGCATATAAAATGTTTTCTGATCAAAAACTAGCAGATATGGTGTTAATCTACGAAGAGAGTCAGTACAATTTCAATGGACTTATCGTTTGTATGCGGCCCGTTACCACAACAGGCCACAACTTAACAGTAGAGCAGTGCAAAAGTTACGGGATAACGAGAATGTTCACCTGACATAAAGGTCGTGCACGGGAAAGGTCGCAACATGCTTTCGATAACGAAGAAAACACCATAAACCTAGTTGAGGAAGATCCAAGGCGCAGTACTCGTAACATTGTCCGAGAAATGGATTTATCTAAGAGTACCGTGTGGCGCGTACTAGGGAACAATTATTACATCCTATCATATACCAAGGGTTCTGCCATTATACAGGGTGGTCCGTAAGTAATGGTCCATAGAGATATACTAGATTTTTTACTTCAAAATATTACAATTGGAGCCAATATGCCTTAATAAAATGTTGATAACAAAAAAGATACAGGGTGTCATAGTTGGAAATTAAAAATACTATTTTCGTAATAATTATAATATTTTTGAGTGTATGAACGTGAAAATTTAGGGGTAGATGTTTTTGTATACAAGAAATCATAATTTGTTATCTATTTCGATGTATCTTCTAGAGGGCGCCACATACGCCGTGTTTATGACGTAAATACGAGCATAATTTTTTTATCCACAACGTTAACGCTTCTTCTTTTTTTAATATTATACCTACATTATTTTCGTGAAAAAATGGTATACTTGTCATTAGCTCTAGAAATTGTCTGTTTTCAAGAAAAACGCATTTCAACAATCTGCTGCATGTTTCATTACAGGAAATTTTATCGTAGTGTGCGCTAATGAAAACATTAATTTTGACAATTAAACATTATCCCTTTCTACACATTAAAATACAAATTACCAAGTTGATAAATTTTATTTACAAAACCAGTTAAAGGAGAAATTTAATTAAACAAAACTATGATTTTATCAAGCGTTTAACAAGTAAAAAACTGAATATGTACCTAAGGAAAAATAGGAAATGTTTCAAAGTAAATTTTCAATATGTCCACCATTCACCTCGATGCACTTGTCCATACGATTTATGAAAGATCGTCTAATATTAAATAATACCATTGGATCAAAAAAAGTTGAGGCATTACTAATTTCTTGCCAAAGTTGGACGCGAGTATTTATAGTGTTTTTATAAACAATTTCCTTCATTGTGCCCCATACACCAAAATCTAAAGGGTTGAAGTCTGGACTACGTGGCGGCCAAGGAAATATACTACCACGGCCAATCCAACGTTCAGGAAAGTGTTGGTTTAGATATGTTCTTACTTGATGAGTAAAATGTGGCGGAGCGCCATCTTGCATGAACCACATATTTTGCCTCAAATTCAGTGGTAACGCATCCAATAGATCAACAAAGCTATTTTCTAAAAAATTTAAATAACTTGTACCATTTAAATTTCCTGGCAACTCATATGGACCTAGAAAATGGTTTCCAATGATCCCACACCAAACATTAATCTTAAATTCATGTTGAAAGTGCCGTTCTCGAGTTACATGAGGATTTTGAACTTCCCAACAATGCTTATTTCTTAAATTGAAAATACCTCGGCGAGTAAATGTCGCTTCATCTGTAAACAATATTCTGTTGACAAATGTATAGTCAGTATTCTGCTTGTTCCGAATATCACTTGCAAATTGATATCTTGAAGGAAGATCGACAGGTAATAAATTTTGAACTGGTGTAAAATGATATGGATGATATTTTTCTTCATGTAATGTCTTTAAAATTGATGTTTTATTAATTCCCGTGGCTGCAGCTAATCGTCTTGAACTAGTTTGTGGATCATCTGCAATGCGAATTAGTATTTCGTCTTCCTGGTCAGGCGTAATCATTTTTGGTCGACCTAAATTATCACGTTTAGGACGAAATGAACCACTTTCGCCTAAGTTTCTGAATAGATTTTGAAACAGTCGTTTACCAGGTTGCAATCTGTTTGGAAATCTTCGGCAATATTCACGTTGCGCAGCACGTCCATTGAAATTTTGTTGACAATAAACAACCGTCATATCTCTCATTTCCAAATTCGAGAAATTATTATGTCTCGGCATAATTCGTTATTTTCTTTTAAATACTTAATTGATTTTTACCAAAAATTAATAAATACAATTTGAATTAATTGCTAACTGTCACAATGATTTTTTCTAATTGTCAAAACTGTCTTGGCATTGTCGCACACTACGATAAAATTTCCTGTAATGAAACATGCAGCAGATTGTTGAAATGCGTTTTTCTTGAAAACGGACAATTTCTAGAGCTAATGACAAGTATACCATTTTTTCACGAAAATAATGTAGGTTTAAGATTTTTAAAAAAAAGAAGCGTTAACGTTGTGGATAAAAAAATTATGCTCGTATTTACGTCATAAACACGGCGTATGTGGCGCCCTCTAGAAGATACATCGAAATAGATAACAAATTATGATTTCTCGTATACAGAAACATCTACCCCTAAATTTTCACGTTCATACACTCAAAAATATTATAATTATTACGAAAATTCAATTTTTAATTTCCAACTTTGACACCCTGTATCTTTTTTGTTATCAACATTTTATTAAGGCATGTTGGCTCCAATCGTAATATTTTGAAGTAAAAAATCTAGTATGTCTCTATGGACCATTACTTACGGACCACCCTGTATAACAATGATTTTCAGCCCCGTGTACACACAAGATTCAGATTTTACAAGGAAGAAGCTTTTTACGGATGAATGTTTTACTAGAAATGGCACACCGCGGCGCGCGGCAGCTTCAATATCAAAGTTAGGTGCCGCACTAGGGACGGCTTTAAATTTGTTTTAACCTTCATGTGAGATGTTTTTTTTTTCCATTTAAAACGTAAACACCCTGTATATTAAAATAGAGAATGTTACTAACTGGACCGAAAAATTCATTCAAAATAGATGTATAGACACTGATATCTTTGAGATTGTTTTGTTATTGTTGATTTTGTTCGATAAAAAGATTAATTCAGTTTATTTTTATTACTTTATTTATTAGAAAATTACCGCACGGCATGCCGTAGTTTCCTATTACCGCACGGTTGTTGCTAAATTTCTGTAAAGGGTATTGTACATTATTAATGTACGCTGTTTATTAATAAATTACGGTCATTACAATTTTAGTCGTAAAAATTTTAAAATGGCTTGGTAGTAAAACAGAATCTTATCTATGCCTATACAACATTGTTTTATAGAGACTGTATCTACTTTTTATTGTCACAGTTTGTAACACCCTGTATGTATGCAGGTACGACATTGTTCCCGTTAATTTCAGCTTACAATAACCGACTTGAAAAATGTGGCAAATTATTCGAAAGGGTTCGGAACGATTCGATGAGGATTTTGCGAGCGGCGCGGCCTCTATTTGTTTTCGGAGTTCCGCCACGTTATATGCTACATTCCAGGGGGTAGCTAATAAACCGGGGCCCCCGGGAAAATTGAGGGATGCTTTACATTCCGTTTCCAATTCGACTCGCACAAAAATAACACTTGAATTAATTGAAACAGTTTTATATCGGAAACGTCCCTAGTTTTACGCCGACTGTTATTAATTAAAGAAAACATTCAGCTCATGGTCCGTTATTTCTCTAAACGGGTGGAGGTTTGCGTTGGATTTTAACTCTCTTTTTTGCCCTTTTTAAATTGCTAGTAATTAAAAAATTGGTGATGTTTTTGACGCTTTTTGCGAACTAATTAATGAAATACCTTTCTGTTTAAATATTTTCACGAAATTGATAACATTGGGAAAAATAATTTATTATACATGTTGATGCGCAATACCTAAAAAACATTGGAGATAAGTGCGCCATTAAAAATACAACCGGTATGACCAAAAAAGTATTTTACTACATAAACCAGGAAAGGAAATATTTTGAAATTTATTAATTACTGGGGGTGATTTTATTGTTGAAATGCCTTGGGAATGATAATGACAAGAGGCGTCTCATCTCGTGGGTCATAAAAAGTATAGCGTCACTGTTTTTTTTATCAACAAATAGGTCAAAAATTTTTCCCATTTTTCGTTCTACGCATTATTGTAAAAAAAATTTCATCTTTAAAATGAGACTTTATAAGTTAAAATTGCTTTATAAATAAAAAATTCATTGCAAAATTATACGGAAAAAGTGCTTTTTCTTTAATTGTTAATAACTTTTTAAGTAATTAATAAAATCTTACTAAACTTTCCCAAAATGTGAGTTTTATATCCTTAAGAGATGTGCAAAAGATGGACTCGATCGGTCAAATAGTTTTTGCAAAATTCCATTTATTTATACCATTTTTGCAAAAAAGGCCCATTTTTAAGTGACTAATCCGGGGGAAGGGTTATGACTAAAACATTCTTTTTGGGCTCATTTTCTTCGAAGGGACACCAAGTATCCTCTAGTTAAAAAAAATATATTTTTTTCAAATTTAAAATCGACCTTAAAATGACCATGAAATATGATCTTATTCTTGAGGTTAAGTTAATATCTTATTGTAAAACTTCCCGCTCTTGTAATTTCCGGTGAAAAAAGAGGATCCCATTTAAAATTTTGAATTTGATCTTCAAACGACCTTGAAATCAAAGTCAAGGTCATTGTCAACGTCAAAATAGATCCCTTTTCACCCTACAACTTTTGTATGAAATATTTTATTTAAAATAGTGATCCTAACAAGGTACTCCGTTGTCTCAAGATGTTTTTTTGTTTTTTATGGCCATTTTATTGCCAAAATATGGGTTAAATCGAAAAAATAATAAGAACAAACAGTAATTTTTTTAATCTTTCAATCAAAATGCGTGGTAAAAAATGGGTGTTTCCGTTTAAAAAAATCAACTTCTGGTCTAAAAACATCACTTCCGGTTTAAACCAGAAGTCGTAATATGGACCTTTCAATGGCCCCCTCTGCGCTCCTCAATTTTTGTTTGAAACTTTTTTCGAGATAATCGAGTTCAAGATAAATGCCCACCCGGTATATTGAAGATTTGGTAAGAATTTATTGAGAATTCTCTAATTTTAAAGATCGCTAGTGCTTTCTCATTTAAGTTTATAGAACATTGTAATATCAATATCAATTGAAAAACTAACATAGAAAACAGTCAAAAATTCTTATCTGTATGTTTATGTTTCGCTATAGAAGTGCTATCTTTTTTTATTTTTTTCTTTTATTATTTTATTTTATTTCTATAGAAAGTTTATTTTTTGTCACATTTTACCTATTTTTTAAAGCGATGAAAGAAGTGCTATTCAATTACTCCTAAAATACAATTTTTCTTCTCCTTTTTGAAGTCTCCCTCTAACCCTGTCCCATTCCTAGCAAAAAATAATCTTCTTTTTCGCAAATTTTATAGTTGTTACTTTATTACTACTTATACACATTTTAGTTATACAATTAAAATACCACGAAACTAGATTGCAGATTTTAAATGACGAATTACCTAGTGACCTTGAATTTAACTTAACAGCTGATTTCAAAATGGCCATATCTTCACATTTTAATTATCAACCTAACAATGTGTTAATTTGAATTTGAAAATTATTGCAAACGTCTGTTAAATTATGTTACTTTAATATCCATTGCTTTTTGTGAAAAATAAGCTTGACCTACAAATGAGCTGCAAGGACATCCTGAAATATGTTTTGATCTCAGATTCCGATTAAGATTCCATAAACAACAGTGTTTATATCCATTATTTTTTGAGAAAAATGAGTTTGACCTTGAGATAACCTGCAACAATATTCTAAACAAAATTTTGATTGCAACCTGCAAGGTCTCTATCGATTGTTGGCGTAAAAAGTAGGGTGTTCCTTTCATTCAACATTTTCATATTGACCTTTGTTTGACCTTGAAGGATAAGGTCAAACTCCAATGTCACAAGCATATTAATTTCTTGCTATCTCAACTTTTATCTGAAACTTTCTTTTTGGGTTATCCTCAATATACACATTTAATATTCACCGTGCACCGTACTTTTTTGTTATATATTGTACATAAATTGAAGTTTTCACTTCACAAATTTTTTTTTAAAATCTAATATTAACCTAACAATGTGGAAATTTCATATTTGTTATCAAAATCAACTAGTAGTTTTAGCTGAGAGTTCTTTTCAATATCTATTATTTTTTGTGATAAATAAGTTTGACCTTCAAATAACCTGTAACAACATTCTGTAAAATATTTTGTTTCCAGATTCCGACATAAAATTTGGCGCTGTATCCGTTGCAGGCGTATTCCATTTGATATTAAGTTGTTCTTAGTTTGACCTTGCAACGTGTAGTGAAGGTCAAACTGAAGGTTACCATGTAATTTGTCATTTAAAAACTACAAATTTGGCTTCAAACAGTTTTACCGAGTTTTTCAGAGAAAAATGAGATTGACCTTCAAATGACCTGCAAGGAAAGAAAATTCTGATCTCATGGTCGGACGTAAAATTTGGTGTTCTATCGATTGCTGGCAAAGAAATAGGGTGTTTCATTTAATATTTCCAAGTTGACCTTGGTTTGGCCTTGAAACTTAAAGTCAAGGTCAAATTTGAGGTCCCTAGAGTATTAATTTCTTGCTATCCTACAACTTTTATATGAAACATTCATTTTGGGATACATTGAACATAACATTTAAAATTCACCCTGTACTGTATTTTTTGGTTATACATATTGTAGTATTCACTTTCAGCATTGATAACTTTTATAAAATCTTCTACCGTTCACTAGTTATATCGATTAACTGATGCGTCACAGAAGTGACTCACAACTGCACAACTTCATCGATATAAAAGGCAAGCATAAATTCTCTCATACATACAATATATTGCATCAGATATAATCGTCCGGGTGTTTTATTACGTAATAAGAAACCACAAAGATTTATGTCACTCACTCAATATCTCGATGGTGTGTATAAGGTCCCCCTGGGTGCCGTCCCCAATTTGGCAAGTGTAGTCGCCCTGGTCCGAGTGTCGGATATCCTTCACTTGCAAATTGTACCCTATCAAGGATATCCTGGGGTCCATGCTGATTATCTGTTGTCCCGCGCTTATGAGGGTGGTGCCTCTCTTCCACACGATCACAAACGGCCCTGCAAAAAAACACGAGAATGCCTTTACTGCCGAAATACGACTCGTTTGAGGGGGATAGGGCCTTTACTGCGCCGTTATGGAAAGCTTTGATGATACAGCCACGAAAACATGTCCATCTATATAATAAGGGATGTAAAACTTGCCCCGTGTCCCATGCGGAGCGATTTTCATAATTTGTCCATCTAAAATCATAAAAAACCCTACCCGCATAGGGTGGCTTTTCTTTCTTTTTTGTTAATAGTTTACAGAAGATTCGCGTATGTTTCATGATATACTGAGTGTTATTATTTTAATTAGGTTACACAATTCGACCAAATAAAATAAGACACGGCAGCTTTCCATGTCGCGGACAAGGGAGTATGACAAAAATAAATAAAATGGTGTTCCTTTAAGGACGCCAAAAGGGCCAAATTGTCTTGCAAAGTTACGAAAAATCAAAACAATTATAATCTCTATATAGTTATATCATCAATTTTAAAGGAAGGTAGGGCAAAATAAAATAGAATACGAATTTGGTCGTTAACCTAGCTTTTACTGCGTTTTTAATCCACAATAAACGATAATGAAAATATCGATTTGAAATTTTCAGAATAGAGATTTTTATCAACCTAGAAAATGATAAAATAATGAGAAAAAAAATTTAAGAAGAAATTTTTGACGGTTTTGGAAATTCTTAAAAATCTTGTGGCCTCTAAAAAAATTTTTTTTGTGCTAATTTTTTGAGGGGGCTCTTAAAACATGACAAACTAACATATTTTCACAAGAGACACGAGAAAAAAATATTCGTTTTTTTTGGGACACCCTAATTGGTATGTATGTATAGCTAAATAAATATGGCAACAAGTTTTTCAAATATTTTAATGCCGAGTTGCTGTGTAGCGACCGAACCTGGTACATACTGCCTAGCTCTTTGGTCTTCAATTGAGATCGGACATACTATACCTATCTATTTAAAATGCCAGAACGGCTAAAAAAACACTCATTCGTGCATAGCACTTTGTTAATAAAGCGGGGATCCGCTGCCTTTGATTTGGTGATTTGAATCAAGTGCAAAATTCAACACAACTGTGGAAATCAGCTGTTTCGCTTCAACGGTCGAACGCTCTGTAGTTCGCCGTTGCGTTACCTTCATAAATGTGTTGCGAAGTAGGACGACGAATTAACGGGAGTTAAGGGGTATTTTGCTTAATTTTTAATCCATTCATTTTTTTTTAAAATTTTCTGTCTTTATTAGGGGTGGGCATTACATTAATTTAAAATTGCTGAAAACATTTAATGGGTAAAATGATACATTTTGATTTATCTCGGAGAAAGGAGCAAATGTTATTTTTCGTGTTAATATTACTCATTTGTAAAATACAATTTCAAAACATTAACTAAATTTGCCCTTTTTATTTGTAATTCGTACAATGTCATCGACCTCGATGACTGTCACTCACATAACTTCCATCATTTTCCTTCCTATTTTTACAAGTAGTACAGGATGATTCTAAAATATGTAGCGAAACATATACGATAGAAACTAGAAGTCAAAACAGATTTGTTTTAATTAAACAAATGAAGCAATTAAACATTTTAATTTGTCTACAACTATAATTTCTGTAAAAATATCTGCATTATAATATTCTAATACAATTTTGATTAATGAAATTTTAAATTTTCATACACAGCAACCACAACATATTTTTTCAACTACCAACCGCATTATCGCAGGATAATTAACAGAGTTTCAAATAGCCTCAGCGTATACCAATGCCGATCACAGAAATATATAATTCACCCGCTCCCGCCCAACCCCGTATCGCCTATTAAACTTTGCCCCGCTGTTTTTACGTTTCTGCATTTGATAGTGTCGTATTCGAAGCGGCAATTTTGCAACATACACCGAAAACACCAAAAGCCAATTTCAGAGAAATTGCCTACGGTGGTTCATTCGAATCTGCCACAGTGGAACTGGACAGAATCGTGTTCTTTATCACAAAGGACCACGCACTTTTCTTATGGGAAATGGCTTTCGGTGAAAATGGCTGAAAATTTAGTATGTTATAGTTCTCGATATGCTGATAAAAAGTTGTCATTACACCATGGCCCTAAAACCCATACTTTTAGAGATATAATGGGTAAACTTGTCCGTGTAAATTCGTAAATATTAGTTGGAGCTATACGTTAGGAATGAGACTATTTCTTTAATAACATTATTGAGTAAGTGTAATTTTTGGAACTGAGGTTTTGGGTTATTGGGTTATTTCTCTACTTATATTAGTATTCATATACTTACTTATTGTTTTACTTTTTGATATTTTACTAAGTAATTGGGTTCTTTACTACTATAAAGAACTCCGACTATCCATGTGACTATTTCTGTATTACGACATCTTGTACGAATATGATGGCAACAGAATTAAAGGTGCATAAATGTTAATAGTGGCTCATAGAAGTACATCGAGAAGAGAATATGTTATATGTGCACAAGAGAAAAATGTATTAGGTTAAAATTTTTAATTTCTGAAACAATTTAGTATGAAATCTAAATATAATCTACTTATATCATATCTAGCTAAAATCTATATAATATTTAGCTTATTACATGGGACATTAACATATTCTATACTTTTTGAAAATATTATTCAAGAAACTACAGTTACAAAAGGATTTATCTGCACACTTTGTCGATAATGCTAAACTTGAGATTGTAAAAAATCTCAACTTGAATATCACGTAAGTTTTTTCATCGAACAAAAACCTTCAAAAGTAGCTACTTTCAATAAAAAAACTCGTAAGCCTGTTGAGTAAATTTTATTTTGAATGTAATAATTATAGGACCATTTTTTCCAGTGGAAGGTATAGTATATTAATATTGAATTATATAATTGTTTCTGTTGGAAGCAATTTTTAAACAAAATGTAATTTTCGCTGTTGTTTCAGAATTTTTTCACCAGCATGGCTGTATAAATACATAAATAATGTACAATCTAAATACATAATTTTTAATTAAAATTAATTAGAATTAATCATCCCTACGACATAGGTCCAATTTACGAATTCCTGCACACGGACAAGTTTACCTCATTATATCTCTAAAAGTATGGGTTTTAGGGCCGTGGTGTAATGACAACTTTTAATCAGAATGTCGGCAACTATAACATACTAAATTTTCTGCCATTTTCACCGAAAGCCATTTTCCATAAGAAATGTGCGTACGCTAACTTTTACCGCTGCTAGCGCGTTTGTTACATGAACTATCAATGTAAAACTTTCTGAAAATAAAAAACTCTTTCTTTAATTGTTTCTAAAATCCCGGTCAGATACCTCCAATAGTTAATTAAGAATTAACGTTATAAAAGAAAATATCTTGGGAACAAAGAAGCGTAGGTGACTCCTTTTTTTTAATTACCGAAAAAATAAGCTCTATTTAATGCAAAATGAGCGAATTCCCGAGCGGCTTTTGCCTGACCCTGGGAAATTTGTTTATAACGCTGTTTTGCACATCCTACTTTGTTAGTTGTAGAGGACTCTTCGAATTTTTTTTTTTGATATCTTTCTTTGGATCAATTAGAACCTATATACAGGGTAGCCCATCGAAAACGTACCGCAAGGCAATACAGGGTAGTAATGGACTTTTCGGCAAAATCCTTTTGGCGCAAAAAGCATAGCAAAATCTTCAACCCCCTAAGTGGGGGTGCCATCCCCCAAATTTTTTTAAATGGGAATGGGGGTCCAGTGGGGGGTCATTAGAAAGGGCTTTTAATTCTCGATCGATCGATTCTTACTTTTTGAAAATCTATTCATTATTTTAGAAAATATGCAGCTTTGAAAATACGAACAATATTTTTGACGAGAAATGCGAAANGTATACCAATGCCGATCACAGAAATATATAATTCACCCGCTCCCGCCCAACCCCGTATCGCCTATTAAACTTTGCCCCGCTGTTTTTACGTTTCTGCATTTGATAGTGTCGTATTCGAAGCGGCGATTTTGCAACATACACCGAAAACACCAAAAGCCAATTTCAGAGAAATTGCCTACGGTGGTTCATTCGAATCTGCCACAGTGGAACTGGGCAGAATCGCGTTCTGTATCACTTTGTCAAATTTACAACGGACGGTATTTTTTTATACGTTAACTTTTACCGCTGCTAGCGCGTTTGTTACGTGAACTATCAATGTAAAACTTTCTGAAAATAAAAGTTTAATTCTTTCTTTAATTGTTTCTAAAAACCCGGTCAGATACCTCCAATAGTTAATTAACAAATAAAAAAAATATCTTGGGAACAAAGAAACGTAGGTGATTTCCTTTTTTTTAATTACCGTAAAAATAAATTCTGTTTAATGCAAAAAGAACGAATTCCCGAGCGGCTTTTGCCTGACCCTGGGAAATTTGTTTATAACGCTGTTTCGCACATCCTACTTTGTTAGTTGTAGAGGACCCTTTGAATTTTTTTTTCGATACGTTTCTTTGGATCAATTAGAACCTATATTTATATTATTAACTGCCAAAATTAACGTTTAATTAACAATTAGTTGCGAAAAAACAAACAAAATAAATTAACAAATAGCTGGAGAAATAATTTCACCGTCAATTGAATCGGCGTTTAGCACACATGTTGGTCATAAGATTGACCGTATTTTCCATAAATTTCATCAATATCCATAGTTTTTTGCAATAATAATTCGCAATTTTCGAAAACTGATTTTTCCGCGTTCGACCTTTATTTTAATACTAAATTAGTGAAACATTACTCTAGATATCTTGTAATTGTAGGCAACATAAAATAACTTTTCCGATAAATGTGTCATTTATTTACAATTTGCCAACTTAGCGACACTTCAAGTTAATTTTCCGATATACTACATATAGTCCACGGGCCCACGTACAAATAAAAAAATGATTACCAGCAAGCTGTAACTTTGCGTGCAGCTTAAGTTTGACGAGTCTCCCAAGATTTGACTATGAGGAAAATTCAACAGTGGTAAGTTTTCCCGTGATTTTCAGGAAAACATGTCAATCTGGCATAAACATGGAATGTTATGACCAGCACTTTTTT
>NW_019416530.1:394457-410995 GCF_000390285.2 Anoplophora glabripennis | reverse complement strand
GGGGGTCAAGTGGGGGGTCATTAGAAAGGGCTTTTAATTCTCTATACATCGATTCTTAATTTGAAAAAATTTAGGGGATAGCACCCCCACTTAGGGGGTTGAAGATTTTGGTATGCTTTTTGAGCCAAAAGTTGTCCCCCTCAGAAACAAATTTGACCTGTTTTTGGATTTTGCCGAAAAGTTCTTTACTACCCTGTAATGCCTTGCGGTACGTTTTCGATGGGCTACCCTGTATATATTATTAACTTCCAAAATTAACGTTTAATAATTAAACAATTAGTTACGAAAAAACAAACAAAATAAATTAACAAATAGCTGGAGCAATAATTTCACCGTCAATTGAATCGGCGTTTGGCACACATGTTTGTTATAGATTGACCGTCTTTTCCATAAATTTCATTTTCGAAAACTGACTTTTCCGCATTCGACCTTTATTTTACTATGAAATTAGTGAAAAATTACTCTAGATACCTTAAATTATAGGCAACATAAAATAACTTCTCCGATAAGTCGTCTAGATTTTCGTGGCAGTAAAAAAATAAAAAAACGCAAATTTGCCATTTATTTACAATTTGCCAACACTTCTTTCGAGTTAATTTTCCGATATTATCATTCTACATACCCTCCCCCCTCATAAAGTTCAATGAAATGTCTCCTAATAATTTTTTCACGTTCAAACTCTAATTCGACTGGAGTAGTATTTCCGATAACCGCAGCGTATTGCATACACACGGGCAAATTATTAGGCGTAACATGTAATCATTCAGTTAAATGCATTGATTAAATTTATAAATTACGATCCCTTTGTGATATTATTATGATTCAAAGGATTTCACCGCATCATATCGTCGGTGCATCGCTCCTGTTCACTTATCCTTCTGATGTGTAACATACATAATATACAATTTTCCTCGATTCGATGATACACACGGATTCCGTTCCGGTCCGTTAGNACTGGAGTAGTATTTCCGATAACCGCAGCGTATTGCATACACACGGGCAAATTATTAGGCGTAACATGTAATCATTCAGTTAAATGCATTGATTAAATTTATAAATTACGATCCCTTTGTGATATTATTATGATTCAAAGGATTTCACCGCATCATATCGTCGGTGCATCGCCCCTGTTCACTTATCCTTCTGATGTGTAACATACATAATATACAATTTTCCTCGATTCGATGATACACACGGATTCCGTTCCGGTCCGTTAGCAGAATCGATTACCGGAATCGGATAAAAAACGAATATTAGGCAAATATAAAAGCACTCCTTTCAATTATGAAGGGATATAACCGGGGTACCCTTTCGCTATACACCGTCAGGAGTTGATTAATATTCTGCGGTAGGTAAAGCCCTTCATATATAAACACAACCCTACATAAACACTTTCGCGTGACCTCCAATATACCTACGGTTGATTTTGGAACGCATCCATCACTGTGACGCCGACCTTGCCACGAATCGAGTTAATGTAAAATATGGAGATTTGAAAGACCCTCTTATAAATTATAGAGGGTGTCCCGCATAAGAGACGAAACGGAGCAGGTGCATGTAGGGGGTGCTCAAAATATTGTAATTTAATCAAACTTAATTACACCCTGTCATAAACCTTCAAAGTGAGGTCCCAAATTTCGAAAAAAATTAACGCTGGGGCTTTTTGTAGTTAGCAGTTCCAAAAACACCTAGAGCCTATAAAAGTTTTTTAATGCTTTTGGTGTAATTTTTACATGCCAAATGAATTATTCATAACAGACCTTTGTTATTTAATTGTTGAAATAGAAGTAAATAGAATACTTTAAGAAAAAATGGCTAATAACAGATAAATTTAGATGAGTTTAGGTTTGTAAATGTTATTTTTTATTAATGCTTAGCTTAGAAATCTAGTATTAATCTTTTCATGAAAGTAAATCATCAAATAATTTTATTGTTGCTTTATTACTGGTATTTTACTCGTTTTTGAGGTTAAGTATTTGTTTAGGTCCTGCTTCTTCTTCTTAGCACTGCGGCCTGATTAGGCCTATTGTGCGTTCCACACTATTCAGCAAGTAGATTTGTCCTTTTTACAAAGTCCAAAAGCTTCCTTACTGACACTTCTCTCAGTTCCTTGGGTTCCAAATAGTGTCTCCTCAGGAGCGTCATTCTGTTACGTGCTAATCCCGGGCACTCGCCCAGGATATGCAGAGAAGTTTCATCCGCCGATTCACATCCTCGGCAGACCGGANAGGCAAATATAAAAGCACTCCTTTCAATTATGAAGGGATATAACCGGGGTACCCTTTCGCTATACACCGTCAGGAGTTGATTAATATTCTGCGGTAGGTAAAGCCCTTCATATATAAACACAACCCTACATAAACACTTTCGCGTGACCTCCAATATACCTACGGTTGATTTTGGAACGCATCCATCACTGTGACGCCGACCTTGCCACGAATCGAGTTAATGTAAAATATGGAGATTTGAAAGACCCTCTTATAAATTATACAGGGTGTCCCGCTGTAAACCGAGACGGAGCAGGTGCATGTAAGAGTGCTCAAAATACATATAATTTAATGTAACTTAATTACACCCAGTATAAATCTTAAAAGTGAGGTCCCAAATTTCGAAAAATATTTAACGCCTAGAGTATATAAAAATTTTCCAAAATGGATTTTATTTTAATCTTTTCTTTAGGGATTTGTTAAGAGAGTTTTTTGAGAAAAATGACTCCAAATTTATTAAGTTAGGAAAGGTTAAATTAAGTTTTTTAATGCTTTTGGTGTAATTTTTACATGCCAATGAATTATTCATAACAGACCTTTGTTATTTAATTGTTGAAATAGAAGTAATTAGAATACTTTAAGAAAAAATGGCTAATAACAGATAAATTTAGATGAGTGATTTTGTAAATGTTATTTTTTATTAATGCTTAGCTTAGAAATCTAGTATTAATCTTTTCATGAAAGTAAATCATCAAATAATTTTTTTGTTGCTTTATTTCTGGTATTTTACTCGTTTTTGAGGTTAAATATTTGTTTATGTCCTTCTTCTTCTTCTTAGCACTGCGGCCTGATTAGGCCTATTGTGCGTTCCACACTATTCAGCAAGTAGATTTGTCCTTTTTACAAAGTCCAAAAGCTTCCTTACTGACACTTCTCTCAGTTCCTTGGGTTCCAAATAGGGCCTCCCAAGGAGCGCCATTCTGCTACGTACAAATCCCGGGCACTCGCCCAGGATATGCAGAGAAGTTTCATCCGCCGATTCACATCCTCGGCAGACCGGAATTTAATTTAAGCTTTAGCTTATGTAGATGTTTCCTAAAGTGACAGTGTCCCGCTATGAGTCCTGTCACTCTCCTGAGCAGAATTCTGTTCAACCTCAGTAAATCATTCGCTCTTTCCTTCGAAGGATACTCCATGAGCTCCTTAGAATGGCTATGTCCTGGCCTTGAAGTGCAGTATTTCCTGTGTTCTGTCTCAGTCCATTTGCCCAGAGCCCGCCTGACCACACTGGGAGATGTGCCACAGAAGGGCTCCGAGCCAATGAACTCTGTCTCGGATCCCTTCCTAGCAAGTTCATCCGCTTTCTCATTTCCACAAATGCCTTTGTGCCCTGGCACCCAACACAGTCTAACTGTATTGTTGGTGGCCAGTTCAGTCAGCATTTGTAAACAATCCCACACCAGTTTTGAACTTATCTTGTGTACGCCTAAAGCTTTAATTGCAGCTTGACTATCGGAGAATATATATATGAGTTTACGTTTATAACCTCTACGCACATTCTCTGCCAGACACGCCATTATCGCAAAAATTTCTGCTTGGAATACGTTAGGGAACTCCCCCAGACTGTAGCTTGCAGTCCATCTGGGTCTGAGTCTATATATTCCTGCACCCGTGACTCTGGTCATTTTGGAGCCATCTGTAAACCATACTAGGCTCCACCTTTCCAGGGTATTAAACCTTTCCTCCCATTTGCTTGTTTAGGTTAGGTTATGTTAGATTTGGAGTTCTTGAAATAAAATTCACATACCTTTTTCGATGTTAAACTATTAATAATTTACTTTTATTTACCTATCAACAAGTATTATTGAATGTTAAAACAATAATACTCTATAATTTGTTTTTAGGTTATGTTAGTTTAGGTTTGGTTAGACCATATAAATTTAAATTTGTTTCAAAGCGCTAAATGTATACTAAGCTACGTATAAATCAATTTTTTATTACTTTATTTTGATGTTTTATTGTTTATAATATTGACTTCACTAATGCTTAAGAAAAAAAGCAATATCTTCCACAAAAACTTAAAATGTTAATCAATTTCTATAAATTTGGATTTGATAATAATTTGAGTTTTTTTGACCCTTGGCCAATTTGAAAACGTGTGCTCTCATATTACACATAAATCGAGTCAATATATTTCTTGTTATTGCTAAACTTCGATAAATCGTTTTCCAATAAAAAATAAGATTATTAGAAGTAAGGCATTCCAGTGAATAGTTATTGACATTTTATCTATTCATCCTTTTACACATATGTAAGATGGCGTTTAATAGTTTTATTAAAAGACTTTTTTTAAATTTCTTTATCAAATTACACTTTTAACAAAGCAGTTGGTGTTATAGAATAAATTGCGTTTATAAAAATTAATGAATAAAAAATAAAATTGATTTTTAATGAAATACTCGTATATGAGGTGCGTTCCAAAATAAACAGGACTTTTCAAAAATAGGTATTTGCAGTGAGGCAATCTATTTAGTCCCGTCGAGTTAGACAAAAAAAGGGCTTAACCGGGAAAAAATTAGGGACCACAATTTTATTGTTCTAACCTTTAGGTGGGGTCAATAGTAGTGAAAATTCAGAATCGCGACTGAATTCCACCCCTGCATCAGCCGCCATCTTGAATTTAAGGAAAAATCGTTTTTGCTCAATATCTCGGCCATTTTCAACTTTACTACAAAAATGGTAAGGACTTCGGTTGTTGCAAATGCGTTTTCCTACAACTTCTTTTATTACAAATTATTTTATCGTGCGATCGATATTTTTCAAGTTAAGGGGGAAAATAGTGACAAAGTATAATTATTGAATTATCTCGTTTGTTATTAACTTTACGACATAAATGTACATAAACAAAGTTGGAAAGAATTATATTTTCTACAATTTTGATCTCTTTGATTTTTTCGCTACTACCAACATTTAAGGTTAGGACAATAAAATTTTGGTCCCTAATTTTTTCCCGGTTAAATGACAACCCGACTGGGCCAATTGGCAATTTGTCGAAAAGGTAGATCCTTTACTGAAGTACTGTCAGAATTTCGTGACATTTTGATGAACCAAGTTTATGGTGATGATTGTTTATCCCGTGGTGGAGTTCATGAGTGGTATATGCGGTTTAAAAACGGTCGTGAGGATATCTATAAATGATGAACATCATGTTGACCAACCGAAATCCGTGATCACAGCAGATTCCTGTTCGTGAATTCACCAAAGATCAGCCAAAATCTTCATTGAAATTCATGGAATTGGAAGCATCTCAAAAACATCGCATTTTGGCGAAAATTTGGGCTCCCGAAAAGTGTGCACACACTTTGTTCCGCATAGGCTAACTGACGACCAGCCAGAACTGAACATTCGAAGGAGGCCAAAAAGGACAAAATTTCGTTTACATTGTGACTGTTGATGAAAGGTGGTGTTTTCAATACGATCCAGAAACCAAGCACCAATGTACCGAATGGAAGGCGCTAGACTAACCAAGACCAAAAAATCTCGTTTGGAGCAGTCAAAAGTAAAGACAATGTTGATTTACTTATACAATTCAAAGAGCATTGTCCACGATCAGTTCATACCACCAGGCCAAATCGTTAATGTATCGTATTCGTCGTATTCGATCAGAATATAGCGCAGAAGGAAGTTGGGAGTTTGTTGCACGAGACACCATCTCATCGATCGACACTTGTGACCGACTTTTTTATTGAAAATCGAATTTTAACTGTTAACCACTCGCCGGATCCGCCTGATTTGGCACCGTGTAACTTTCACCTTTTCGCAAAAATCTTTCGAAAAATTTTTTATTTTTTTTCAATTTAATTATTTGCGGTAAAAATGTGAAACCATTTTAATCATGATTATAAAGTGTTTAAGCTCAAAAAACGTGACCCTTTAATTTTTTTAAAAAGTTTGACTGTTTGAAACAAAGAAACGGTTCGCTAGATCGAGATGAAACTTCATAGGGTTCTTCTGGGTATATCGAACTGTAAAAGTCACGCTTAACATTAGTGATTTCGTGAATATTTCTAACTCAGAAAGACTCAGAAAAAAAGATTTTTTGTTGCGCTATTTCTTGGAATTGCATGATAACCGTAGCTCCTAAAAAATTTCGACCTAAAGATCTAAAAGCTAGAATCTTAGAGCTTCGAAATGCGTTTTTTTTAATTTCCGATACGACCATTTTTCACCTGAATACAGTCTGTCAAAAATCACGGAAAAATTTCGGAAATTCTTTTGACCCTTTAATTTTTTGCATTAGTTTAATATTAAAGAGGACGAAATGTTTTTTAGAATTACATATATTTAGCCCTTTTTCCTACATAATAATTTTAATAAATACTAGACTATTTCTTTAAATGTTCAAGTATCCTAGGGAAAATATTTTTCAAAAATAAAGATCCAATAAATTGGGATAAGGGTACAATTTATAAACTAAAATGTAATGACTATAATAGTTGCTATATGTGTAGGACAGAGAAATTTTGAAGTTAGATTAAAAAAAATTAAGATATTTACATTCAGACTCAGGTTTTTCCCATTTTGCAAGTCGTTCAATAGAAACTAGACATTCTTTTATTCAAAATAAGTGCCAGATGTTACACACAGCTCTCAAAAACCCATAATTTAGAGTTTAGAGTATTTTAAATTATTAAGACATTCTAAGCTTCCTAATACCATTTCATTTACAAACACAATTTGACTCTACTGTAACATTTTCCACCCTATTCAGTTTTCATGTAGCTATAAGTTACAACTAAGTAAGTATAAACAATGTATAAGAAAAATTATTTTAATTAGCTGTTTTGTTAGTGTAGTTTTGGAAAGATTTTTTTAGATTTTTCGATAGTATAGTTTTTGTACATATCTACAATGTCTTTTATAGATTTTATTAATAATTTATTTTTAGTTACTTAATAGAAAACTGTTATTGATAGTATCAGTACTTTTGAAAGGAATTTCTTTCTGTGATATACTTGCAATTGTTGGTAATTGTTATACAAATTAGTTATCTGATTATTGACACGGTACTGTATCAGTTTGACAAATCTTGATGTAATTATAGGTGTTTTAAACATTTTATGTTATTTTAGTGTAGTTTTTGCAGCCTGAAGATGTGTCAAAATTAATGTCACTACAACTAAATACATTAATAAAGTACTTAAGAAAAGAAACTCGTTATTATTGTAACTTTTTGATAAAAAATCAAAATTTAATGAAAAGTATGTAATGTAATCATTTATTAGAAGTGAATCGAATATATTTATAAAACGTTTGTTTAGAACACACGTACGTATTTTACATATACGGATAAATAGTTTCCTCAGAATCACAATGATATAAAGTTTGATTCAAAAATAAGAAAGATTATAACATAGCCAAAAGAATATGCTAACAATAAATTCTTCGACCCTGTAGTCCATATCTCTATTATCATATCTCTATAATGTTAAGGTAGTGTCAAAAAATGTAAAAGTTTAGCTTATGTCTCCAAAACGCAACATTCATTTGTCTTTCTAATTCTTTGTTTTGAAGAAAATATCTTACAACTTTGGTCCACACCACTTTTTTCCAAGTACGAAAATAGAAAGGATGACGGGGTAGTATATTATGTGAATGCCCTGTACATGTTTACAGATATTATTTTACTTTTATAATGGCATACTACTGAAGATACCTTCGGCAGTTAAAAAAGGTTTAACTGTAAATCATTTTTTTAATGATATGATTTAATTGAAGGTTGTCCTTCCGTCCTACAATTCGCAAGGAAATAAAAAAAAATCGAGAAACACATATACATTTGTACAAAATCGTAGTTTGATAATGACGACTGTAGTAGATCCCAACCTCCGCTATTTGCTTGTTGTCGTTAGAGCAGAAGAGTCGAAGTCACCTCGTCACAAGGATCGCTGTGCGAGCACTGAACAGGTAAAATTACTTTCCGGGATGTTTAGACAGTCTCGTTTGTAAGCCGTCTCGGTAATTTTTCTAGTTACAATTATTTCCACAAAAGCCCCCGGGAAAATGAGATGCCGCATCTGTTTTTCCGATAATAAAAATGTTTATTGTTGCTAGTTTTGTAGAATTCACTTCATAATATCGTTCCATTTGCCCTCGGTGGTGAAATTTAATGCTGTTTTAAAACTGTATATTTTATCAGCTCTCGTATTTTTTTTAAAAAGGTAAGTTAATTTAAAATCATTCTAAATATTATTAATTCAAAAAACACCCCCTTTGTATTGAAATTGTTAAATGTAATATTTCAAAGAAATATATTTTATTCTTGTTGATACAAAATCACACTTGACAAAGACCAAAAGCAAAAATAACCATCACTATTTCTGTATTTTACTTTAGGATTGCTTTTTCGTATGGTATCCTTGCTAATGCTCTTTGTCAAGGTTGAAGTCAGAGCAACAAATAAAATACAAGATGCCTATGAGATTATACAGGATGCCCCGGTACTTGATACAAATAGATGAGGTCAAAATAATATCAGTTCTTCATATACATTTTTTTCATACGGGCCTTTGGTAAGAAGTTACGGGCCCTCAAAGGTGGAAAATTAAAAATTTATTTTTATTTACAATCTCTAAACTATTAATTTCAGCATGATGTAAATTTGGTGATCGACAACACATGCATACAGCTTGTTTTTGATGTTGTAAGTGAAACTTCATTATGCCCAGAACGCCAGGGACGGAATATGCCCAATGGTTAACAACCCAGAATTTTTGCATATATGACGATCGCAGTCCGCATGTATCAAAAATAAATTCCCTAAGGAATTTGCCAACGATAATACCCTCTTGATCCAACAGTTTAGGAAGTATTTGTGATTTTATGTCACAGTGCACATCGAGCAGCGCCTCCACCATTTATTGTTTTTAATTTTTAATTGGACATAATTACTATGTTAGAACCGTACATATTTTTAAAATAAGAGTCTAGAAAATCTTACTGTTTGCTAATGTAATTTTCACTAACAAAATTTGACAAACACACAACACAATACAAAATATAAAAATAAAACAAGAATAAGTTCTTAATTCTCAATTCGCATAAATTATATTTATGGAGCTGAAGAGAATCCGCACACGATACTGTGCTAACAAAAGAAAAAACACCGATTCATAATTAATGTATGGGCAGGAATAGTGGGTAATAATTTAATAGGTCCACACGTTTTTAGGAAAAGTCTCAATGGATATCGATATTTGAAGTTTTTGCAAAATAATTTGCAGCCACCATTAGACGATGTTCCATTAGACACCCGAAGCAACGATTGGTTCATGCACGATGGGACTCCTCATTTCAATACTGATCTACGAAATTATTTATCCATCGTGTTTAATAATAAATGGATTGGGAGAGGAGGCCCAATTTCATGGCCACCACGTTCTCCAGATTTTACCCCGATGGTCTTCCTGTGAGGGATCCCTGAAAAATTTAGGGATGAATTGCTACAAAGAATTAATTTCGATTGCGATAATATTAGATATACCCTAGAAATGCTTTTTCGTGTACAAATATTCGTAGACTTATGAAGTGTATGGAGGTGGAAGGTGCCTATATTGAAAATGTATTTGATAGTTTTCTTTCTTTTAAATGATTTGTTTAACTTATTTAACTTCTTCTTGTTTTATTTGTATTATTTTGTGTGATGTGTAACGTGTGTTTGTCAAAGTGAAAATTAGCAGACAGTAAGATTTTCTGGCTCTTATTTTAAAAATATGTATGGTTCTAACATAGTAATTATGCCCCATTAAAAATTAAAAACAAAAAATGGTGGAGGCGCCGCTCGATGTGCACTGTGACATAAAATCACAAATATTTCCAAAACAGTTAATTTTACAGAGTATTATCGTTGGCAAATTCTTCGGGGAACTTATTTTTGATACAGGTAGATTGCGATCGTCGTCTATGCAAAAATTCCGGGTCGTTAACCATTGGGCTTAGTCCGTCCCTGGCGCTCTGGACATAATGAAGTTTTACTTACATCAAAAACAAGTTGTTCGCATGTGTTATCGATCACCAAATTTGCAGCATGCTGAAGTTAACAGTTTAGTGACTGTAAATAAAAATAACTTTTTAATTTTCACCTTTGAAGGCCCGTAACTTGTTAACGAAGGCCCGTATGAAAAAAATGTATATGAAGAACTGATATTATTTTGACCTCATCTATTTGTACTCGACTTTTTTGTACCAAGCACCGTGACACCCCGTATATCTTTTGCATACCTAATTTTTCTTTGACTTCATTATATACTGCTTAGAGAACTAGACACATTTTTATGTGATAAACCTAGGACTGTTTGGTACCTTTGTAGTGATAGGTTTTACTGAACACTTTGCTCACTTACACATTTTCACCAAAAAAAAAACAGAAAAATATATAAAATTAGACGACACATATTAATGTACGCAGTGACCAGGAACTCTTATTCTAATTAATTAATCTGTAAGCTATTTGAGTAGACGTTCAAACACATGGTTCGGTGGTTCCGCAGATTTTATCTTGTTGGATCTCGTCGGCTAATCGAAACGAAAATTTTGTCGTTTGAAGCGCTTTTGGGGAATTTGACCACGGGCTGATCATCGCTGCAGTTTCAGTGGATTGGCTCGAAACTTTAGTAAAAATTTCAACTCTCTTGGGAAAAATGTTTAACAAACCCTTCATATCTAAGGCAACAGATGACTCCCAACAAAATTATGAGCAGATTAGTTCTAGGGTGGATGTATCTTTCACAGATTTGTTAATTCAATTACTTTATTTACTGTTATAAAATGACATCTATATGGAAGTATTAATGAACCACATTTCAATAAAATCTTATAAAGCGTTTCAGTTATTTGAAAAAAAAAAATAAAAATTGTCTACTTTGACGCCCTCTAGCGGTTAAACGAAGCAACTTGGCATAGAGGTAAGTTTATCTAAATCTGCTTATTTTGATTGCAGAAAACTGTGGTAGCTCCATGTACACGAAATATTAGGGCACCCTGTATAAATTTAATGGACCGTATACTGGTAGCGGTGCATATTTCCATATTTTGTAAAGGAGATGGTAAAATTCTATCAAATTCCAGTAACTGGCTATTTCCTTCGCGCGTAAAGCTTATCACCCCGTATTTCTGCTAAAACTCGAGTTATTTCTGTCCGATTTCTTTTCGGAGCTTAAAACGGTTCCTCTCCGCTTTGTTTTACACCGGAAAATTGTTAACTTTCGGATGGAAAAGCCGCAGATCGATACCCACCTCATATATTTCCGGAATATGGATTTGGCGACGTCGTATCGAAAAGGAAACCGGCCCAACGCGCCCGACTAAGCATCCAGTCGGGCAAAAACGAAACAGGGGAGCGTAATTCTAATAAAACGCGTGGGAGAGAAGAATCGGCCCGCTCGTATGCAGATGGGCATTATGCAAATCGGGCGGTCGCACTAAATCATCCCTTATCGATCTGCCGGTCGACCGGCCATCAATTTGCCGAGAAGTCTCAACTCAGCCGGACGCAATTATCATTGCCGGCAAGATATACGGACGGACAATTCAGCATCTCTTATCAATCGCCAGATGAAATGTAACGGGCGCGGGGTAGTTCTGGAAAAGTTTCGAGCAAACGCCAGCAGACCCCACAGCGAAGTTCGGTCTTGTGAAAAATAAGAAAAGTTACGTCAGCAAATATTCAGAGAGTTCTGGCGAGGTTATTTGCTTGTTGTCGGGGAAGCAATCGTACAGGGTGTCCCAAGAAAGTCGAATTATGAATCAGTTATTGAAGATGCAGTACTCTAATCGCTGAATTTTTTGATTTTGGGTGAGTTTTTGGACCGGCGGCATAGTTTTATAGGGGCGGTATTTATATTTATGTAACGTCCTAATAATTTTATTTTGGCTTACTTCTAACTGTCTTGAAGCATTTACTGTAGACTATTGTGGCCTTTCTACAAGAATTTAATATTTGAATTTACCATGGTAAACCTCGAATGAATATTTGCTTACCTTGAAAATATAGTAATATAGTTAGTTCTAATTCTTCATTTGGAATAATTCTTTGTTTCTGTATTTCAAGAGATTTGCGTCAAGTTTACTAAACTTTCATCTATTAAGAGAAATTCTATTAGGATAACGTTGTCGATATAATTGTAAAGCTGTAACACTAAACCTGCAGCATATCAACTTTTTCATTAAAATCATTCATTTTGTTATAGATNAAAATCAGTCTTAACTTTAACAGAATTTTAATACCTAATTAATAAAAACCAACTAAAACACAAATGGTCACAGATGCTCAATGTGACCGCCATTATTATTGATGCAGTTAGTATAATCCTCATTAATTTTCAGAACTGCATTTAGTATGAAATGGGAATTAAATTCACTTAAATTTTGTATACTTACATTGATCAACTTTATGTCTTAGTTCATCTAAGTTTACACCAGTTTCCTTATAAATCTAGTTTTTTAAGTAACCCCACAAAAAACTGCACAAGGGTGTAAGGTCTAGGCCATTTGAAGGCCATTGAATATTTCCTCTACTACCAATCCACAAATCAAACCTATTATTTAAATAATTTCGTACTGCTCTGGTTTTATGAGGAGGCGCTCCGTCTTCGTCCCAAATTAAATTGGTATAGTCGATCAGTGGCAGGTCTTCCAATTTGTTTTCTATTTAATTTTCAAGAAAATCCAGGTATCTTACCTCAGTCAAAGAACCTTCATAGAATAGTGCGCCAATGATTTTATTTTTCAATATACCCCACCAAACATTAAACGTGTGCGTCCTTGACTTGGAATTTCCCTATTACAGTGAGGATTTTCATTTACCCTGGTATGAGTATTTTTTCTATTATAAATGCCAGCTGTTGTAAAAGTCGCCTCATCAGTTCATAAAATATTTTCAAAACAGTTTAGGTCGCCATTTTTCAAGCGCAACATTTGTCTGCAGTACTCTAATCGCTGAATTTTTTGATTCTGGGTGAGTTTTTGGACCAGCGGCATAGTTTTATAGGGGCGGTATTTATATTTATGTAACGTCCTAATAATTTTATTTTGGCTTACTTCTAACTGTCTTGAAGCATTTACTGTAGACTATTGTGGCCTTTCTACAAGAATTTAATATTTGAATTTACCATGGTAAACCTCGAATGAATATTTGCTTACCTTGAAAATATAGTAATATAGTTAGTTCTAATTCTTCATTTGGAATAATTCTTTGTTTCTGTATTTCAAGAGATTTGCGTCAAGTTTACTAAACTTTCATCTATTAAGAGAAATTCTATTAGGATAACGTTGTCGATATAATTGTAAAGCTGTAACACTAAACCTGCAGCATATCAACTTTTTCATTAAAATCATTCATTTTGTTATAGATTGAAAGGGACAACAATTACAAACAAACCGATAGCACAAATAGAAGTATGCAGGCAGAATTGTATTTCCAGTGTCTTCTATATTTGATGTAATTTAGAAAGTGAGCACCGTAAACTAAAGTCAAAGCCTGAAAGTTTTCTCATTTTTTTAAAATTTCGTTATGCAAAGGCATACAAATTTTATATGGATGAAAAGAAAATAAAAAAATCAATCAAAACGTGCAAAAAAGATTATACAATCCCATTTAAAAAACATATCAATAACATCACCGCTGATCTACAGTGTAACGAAAAAAAAAAAATTTTATTCGTCAGTATAAAGACAATAATACCTCATTTAAAAATACATATACTTTACAGGGTGTCCAAAAATGTGTAACCGAATTATAGCTCGGTGCCTTTATACAGGATGTTTCAGTTCGAGTGAATCAAACTTTAACCACAAATAATAGAACTCAATAAATAATTCAGAATTGCCTTATAAGTCTCATCGTTTTCACTGTACGGGGCCGTATTGGTCGGTTTTTAAAATCATATTATCTTTGCTATGCTTATAACGAATTGATTCAAATTTGGTGTGGTGTTAACATTTACATGTGCGCATAATTTACTGTAAAATTTACAGATTTTTGTAGGTGAGTGGCGTAGGAATGGGTAGTGAGGTGGGATTTTTTTACTCCAACTTCTACGCCAATGACCTGATAATCATTTGGGATTCATTTTTAGATTCCGTGGACAATTCTACATAAAAAAGGTATACTTGTTGAAAATCGGTACAGTGTATCGTTTTACCAAAAATCTCAGTTGAATGAGAGACCATTCTTCTGACAAGAAATTTAGTTTCTTAAAGACAGGAAATAAATTTTAAATTAATTTTATTATAATGTCACGTATTACCTTAGAATTCAAAACAATATTAAATAATGTTTCTACGTCTACAAAACGACTAGTAAATTTTAAATATAATCCCTTGTGTATTATTTATTGCATTCGTAATGTGGTGAGTTCCTTCTCTGAGCTCATTTTTTTGTTGCCTTGCTCATTGAACGGTCCATTTGTTTCAGACATATAATTCCTTTAAAACATTACACCTGCATATTAATTTTAAATCTGCGCTGAGCCTCCATTACAGTATCGGTACACAATAATTGCCATGAATAAACAACTAAACAATAATAGACTTATCTGCCATCAGGAACTGTCATTTTATTCTTAAGACTTGAAATATTAGTTTGTGTTTGTAAAAAAATGGATGAATATTCAAGATTTTCTTATCATTCAACTGAGATTTTCGGTAAAACGATGCCCTATACCGATTTTCGACAAGTATGCCTTTTTTATGTGAAATTGTCCACGGAATCTAAAAATGATTCCCAAATGATTATTAGGTCATTGGCGTTGAAGTTGGGGTAAAAAAATCCCGCTTTACTACCCATTCCTACGCCACTGACCTACAAAAATTTTACAGTAAATTACGCACATGTGTAAATGTTAACACCACACCAAATTTCAATAAATTTGTTATAAGCATAGCAAAGATTTCATAAATATTATGATTTTAAAAACCCACCAATACGGTCCTGTACAATGAAAACGATGAAACTTAGATCCTTGCTTTATAAGGCAATTCTGAATTATTTATTGAGTTCTATTTGTGGTTAAAGTTTGATTCGCTAAAATTGAAACACCCTGTACATAGAATGTATAAAAAATTGCTTACGGTACTATAATCATAATCACACACCGCAGAATGCTTTTATGAAACTATTAACAATTGAATTAATCACAACTATTGTGTATTGTTACAAAATTCTTCACAAAACAGGAAAAGTATACAGGGTGGTCGCGATGTAATGGGCCAAAATTCATGACTAGATTCCTGACGTGAAAATATTGCGATTTAGACAAACTCACCTTAGTCCAAAAGTTGATACTTACAGAGATACAGGGTGTTTAATGCAAAATATTATTTTAGTTTTTTCTTATTTATTTCATAATAAATGCTCATATCGAGATGAAATTTTGGTGTTAGGGGTTTTCTGGGGCGAGAGATTGAAATATATCCATGGTTTGCTTGTAGCTCATAGAGAGCGCCACCTGCGCTAGGTCGAATGCGTTGAAAACGACAGAACTTTTTTATCTTTCAAAAATCTAATTCTCAGGTAGCAAATTCTGATTTTACAACTTCTTTTACACAAAAAAGCTATACTTTTTGATAGTCGCTATCTGGCACCGTTCTCGTAAAATTTGCCATTGAAAATTCCAATGTATTTGCATTCAATTACAAATCGGCAAAAATTTTCAAGTAGGCTTATGTTAAAATCCAATTTTGACATTTTCCACTTATCTTAGTGCTGTCAGTAATATTACAGTATTATTCGTGCCTTATTAAAAGTATTCTTTACTTTATGATCTAAATCGTAGTGCGAGATAACATGCCACGCCATAATTTATTTTCAAATGGAGAAATGCGCGATATGGTTTGCGTTTATGCGCAATCAGATTATGTTGGACGTCGAGCGCTTCGTCGGTATTCAGAGTTGTATCCGAATAGAAGGCAACCAAATCGGAAACTATTTCAAGAACTTTTTAATAGACTTGGAGAAACTGGTAGTTTTCGTCCTAAAAGAGACAACGCAGGGCGTACTGTTACAGTTCACCAAGAAGAAGAAATTTTAGTAAGAGTGGCAGGAAATCCAGAAGTTAGCAGCAGGCAGGTAGCTAGAGAAACCGGTGTTAGTAAAACAACAGTTCTCAAAATCTTTCACAAGGAAAATTTATATCCCTACCATTTTACACCCGTGCAAAATCTTTTAGCAGCAGACTTACCAGCTAGATTACAATTTGCTCATTTTATGCGCAATCAGCAAAACCTTGACCAGGAATTTTTGGATAATGTACTATTCACTGATGAAGCGACCTT
>NW_019416530.1:324040-393332 GCF_000390285.2 Anoplophora glabripennis | reverse complement strand
ACATTTTTATAGTTTAGATGGATTTTCTTGTTCTATCATTGTCTTATAGGTACTAAAAGTGCGATTTCTTGTCTATAACGGCAATTAAAGATGCAAAAAAGGTATGTATTTCTAAATTAATAAAATATTTAGGTACCTATCACATTTTATTTTTACTTTGTTGTCTTTGTGTGTCGTTTGTTCAATGTTTTGTAAAATCCTAGTATTTTTTCCACTGTTTTAAAAAGATATAAGGCAATAAAAACAGGTCCGTTTTAAACTGTTTTAACGGGAAATAGGCAACCAGAACTACGAAATTAAATGAACATGGCACCATCACGCTAAAACAACAATAACGATTGATCCACTGCGCGCAGTTGATACTTTCTAGTTTCCACTTAAAAGCCTTTCGTCGAACACTGGACGGGAACACAAAAGGCTTACACCGAACCTCTGCGGCGCGTTATTGTGTTATAATACCATTAATAATGCACCACTCCCAAGCAAAGACTTGACGGGGTGCCGGCCATAATGCAAAAATCATTATTCTAAAAGCACCAGATAATTTGTATGCGATCAAAACAATTTTTTATCCCACTCACCTCGCCATCTGGAAGAGTCGGCCTCCAGGGACCCCGCGTAGGATCCGCTAACTGTGATTTACACGGGAAGGCCCCGAGCTGCCATGATTGCGTTGGTTCGTGTACTCCCTGGCAGATCAAATAGCGCTCGTATGTGCCTATTTGTCCGTATTTGTAAATCATTTATCATGCATGCGAGCCACGTTTACTCCTCATCTGTGTTTAACAAGTCCACTGGACCGGACCTTCATTGTGGGTTTCGGGATTACAATTCCACGGGTAAATACCTGCGCGCAGGGTAGCGATACAGGCGGCTGCATTTGCTGTAAAACACTGCGGAACCGACCGATAAACACCCACCGAAAAATGCGATTTGAATTATTTTAACGAATTGACCGTATACGACCGCTATAAATATCTTTTGTGCCTAGTAATTCCGAAAGTACCGCAAGGGTCCGATCTTGGGCCGCTACTGTGTCTCTCTTAAGATAAATTTACCAGTAATCGTCAGATTGTGATTTCGTTTTATCAAACTCGATATTACAGTATATTAGTACAGTGCTTTTATAAATGTCCGAGCCCCACGTGACTGCGACTGTTAGGCAACCAAACTTACACACAAAATTCCCTAAAGACAAAAAATGAGTCCAGTGGAGTACATATTATAATTCTTTACAAACATTGAACTTTAATTTGCAAAATATGTTTCTTTTTCAATAGAAAATAATTATTTTTTATCTTTTTACTTATCTACTCTTTAGATATTTTGAATTTTTATCCCATTCTATATTAAACAAGTATTTTGTGATTGAAAGAGGTGATCATTTTAAAAATATAGGCTCTTTTGTAATCCACTTTGTCAGAGATAATGAAAATATTGTTAATGAAAACAAACATTTTTCAGTGCTTTATTAATTTTTTTTCTAGATTTAAATATAAATTACATATATATTATTTTACCTTACAATGCTAACATAAACACAACAGTAACAATTATTTTTAACAACAGCTTTATTTTAAAAAAATTACATAATTCAAACTATATTAAGTTGATCACGGTAACTGTTTAAGTAGATAACTGCGAAACAAGTTTCCAAGGACTTCACACAATTTGTTGTCGAATATCTTCAACAACATTTTCTGTTAAAACAGTAGGTCTTCCGTCTGTCGAATTGCTCTTGCAAATGTAATGTTTTTCCTCATATATTTTAATAAAGGTTAATTTGTGATTTTTAAAGACACCATATACGCTTATACGATATTAGCAGCAGGAAAGCTTCAACAAATTATTCTATACAGGACTGCAAAGGAATACAAAACCAAATTCCGTTTAAGTTCCGTGTACCACTGCGAAAATGTGCTATCAAAATAAATGCATCTTGTTCCGGTGTAAACGACATTTTTACACAAATCTACAATAAATAAGAAAGTAACAAATGAAACATAACCTTAAAATATTCGTTTAACTTACGTTAAAACGTCGAATTTTCGAAATGAGAGAAGTTCGATTAATTAAGGAATATTGACATAACTGCGTGCATAGAATACCATAACTTTTTTAACTTCTTTATGCTTAATTCTAGAAAATAATTACCGTTGTAATAAATTTAAAATTCGATAAAATTCATATCGAGCAATGTGACAACGGCGCGGCGGATAATACGAGGTACTAAGCTGTCCAGCAATGGTGGTGTAGTTCGTTTTGTACTTATGCGTTTAAAAATTACTGAATTTTGGTTTTTGGCAAGTACCTAAATTATTTTTAATACGTACGATTATTTGGATGACGTGAATCTTTGGGTACTTCATTACATATTTTCCAAATCCATAATTTGATTAAAAGTTAAGTTCCTGTTTTAAGAGAATCTTAATTATTACAATTCGAGCATAAATTTAAGCACAACACTATCTTCGTACTACAAAATCAATACAATTTACTAAATGTTTCACAATAAAAGTTGTTTACATTTTTTCCATAGGACATGTCTGCCGCGTGCACACGTGGTATGCACCAGCTGTGTATCGTTAGGTTGGGCGCTGTTGTCACGTTGTGATGAAATTCCCCAATATTAATACTCGCTGTATTCTGTAATATACAACATTTTTGTTCATTTATGATTACTCAATCTCATGCTGTCAAACTTCTTACACCCCGTATAACATATTTGCGGTCGATTTGTTTATGGAAAGTTACTACTTCCGAACCCCTGTATACTGTACTAAAAACATCTGAACGTCGTCTAATATTAGAACATAAATAATGACACAATTTGGATTATCCCTTCGTACTTTTTCCTTCCTCTGTGTTTTCCGGAGGCAGAAAGTTTCCAAACCGCCGGACTTTTCCTGGAAAAATAGAAGTAATCAGGAGTCGAGACTCGTCTGAATAACTGCAATTTGATTTTTTTATTGTCCCGTTGAAAATATTGCGCCGCGCGACACAGAAACAGAACAAAACCGCGGGGACTTATTACAATGAAAACCAATTTGCCCAAGTCGAGTGCCGGATCCCGACCACCATAAAACACGCAGCGGCCATAAAACCAGGCAGGAAAGAAGCAAACTAGCGGGGCATATCCAAACGACATCGCGAGATGAGCCGGCGGCCCGCGGCGTCGGGTTGGGGGGCGGCGGGGGGACGGCGCGCTTAAACGGTCCGCCCCGACTTCTTGATTTATCGTGTAGTTGATACAGAGAAACAAATTGTTCGATTCGCCGCTAATATGATTGATTAGGGCGTCTTTTGTTCCCGAACGCACGCGAGTTAAAAGTTAGCCATGATTTATGGTACTTTTTACAGCGTTCATTTGTCATTTTAAACCCGACCGAGCCCCAACCGCTCGTGTGTTGCGACATGATGGAAAACCCGGAGGGCCCTTTTCAAATAAAGTGCATACGAATTATTGTTTTATCTCTACATGCGCGGGGGACTTTTCCGACCGAAAAAAAAATGGGTTCATGAATACAGTTACAAAGGAGTGACCTATACGATATTGTCCAAAATAAAAATATGTAAAAAAAACTTGGGGAATATGTATATGCGCCTTTAAAAATAAAATCCATTTCTGAGGTTTTCTCACATTTTTACCGCAAATAACGTTTAAATTGAAAAAAAAAACAAAAATTTTATTTTTTTATCAATTTAAACGTTATTTGCGGCAAATATGTGAGAAAACCTCAAAAAAATTTTTACTCTAAACTCTAAAAACGTGACCCTTTAATTTTTTTCAAAAGTTTGTTTGAAACAAAGAAACGGTTTGCTAGATCGAGATGAAACTTCACAGGGATCTTCTGGGTATATCGAACTATAAAAGTCATGCTTAACATTAGTAATTTCGTGAATATTTCTAATTTAGCCGCCAATTTTCTAAAAAACCATAAATTACCCTTTTTCCTCTTTTCTAAATTCGTGTAAAAGATGAAAAAAAAATCCGAAAAGTTACGGCAGCATGTTATAAGAAATTTATTCCAGTTTTCGAAATTGCCCTTCAATTCTCTATACGACCATTTGTCGCCGAGATATCGATGATTGAGGACAAAAGGATCCTTTTCCATTAAAAATTCGATATTTCAATGAAAAATGGTCGTATCGAAATTTTAAAGATGAAGAAATTAAAACTGAATAAACAAGCTATCTGGTCCATGCAATGGCTTAGCTGAAAAAAGTCCGTGGACTGACAAAATTATGCAAAATTTTTTAGTCGCACTATTTCTTAGAATTGCATGATAACCGTAGCTCCTAAAAAATTTCGACCAGAAGATCTAAAAACTAGAATCTTAGAGCTTCAAAATGTTTCAACGTCACCTGTTACATGAATGTTGTACAATAATGAAAACGCAATATTGACAGTTGGTAGAAGGAAGCGCAAAAACAAACGCTAAGGTGGGGAATTCTGTTAAAATATGTATATATTGTCGTGACTGCCCGGATATTGCAATAACAACTCCTTTGTTTCACATTTAACTTGTTTTGTCATGATTACATTGTTCGAAAAACAAATCATAAAGCATTTCTTGTGCTCACTTTATGTCAAGACGCATATAAGGGCCTTGTTGAATTTACTAACATTTTCGCCCTAGAGGGACGAATCTGAAAAAAAAAGAAGAATTAAATACAAAAAAAGAATTGCTAAAACAGATCTTCCGAAATCTCAACTATAGCTGGATTGCCTCCCGTATGGGACTCCAGTACCTTACCTATTATTATTATTGTTGTTTTTCCTCCGAAATCTCAACTATAGCTGGATTGCCTCCCGTATGGGACTCCAGTACCTTCCGGCCCTGCCGGCTAACTAACACCAAACCTCTTTAGTTTTACTTGGAAGTGTGTATGTCTACTTCAAGTGAGGTGATATTTAGTGACACATTAAATGAGTCAGGTGTTGTTTATTATTAGCAAAGGATCCTAATTTATGCCTTTTGTTAGCGGTTGTTTTGTATTTATGTTTGGGTAGTTAGAGCAACGATCGTGGGTTTACCTGCCATGCTCTTTCCCCACAGGAGCTCTAGGTGAGCCTGGCACTCTCATTTTATGTTAAATGGTTGTTTATGTTTTTGTAGTTCAATACATTTGTCACATGTTTAATTTGAAGACTGTTGTACGTAAATAATAAAGTTAGGTGTATTTATTCTGCTTTTGTTTTATAAAATTAAACCATACTTCCCCTCTTTAAAGTTAGTAGCCAGCGCCTTCCGGTCAATTAAAAATAGATACATACAACGTAGGTATTCCTTATAACGATCATATATTTTTGGCCACAACTACGTTTATTCTATTTTTTTTTTCGATCGAACCCGGGGTTGTTATACTGCAACCCTTTAATTTTTTGCATTAGTCTATGAGAAGATGTTTGTGAAGTGTCTTTGTGTAGTCTAACCTTATATAGTCCATTTTCAAGTTTCTGTGTGATATGAAAAGGCATCTATACGAATCAAGAAAGGGTTAATATGGTTAAAACCTACTTTTTGTTAGGAGAAAACTGTGTTGCTGCAAGAAAACGATATCGGGTCTATTATCCCGACCATCAAGTACACAATAAGAAAATATTTGTAAGATTGGTTCAACAGTTAGAGTTTATATGAGGGCTTTGAACGCTAATATTGGACATGAACAAATTCAGAGAGTAGGAAACTAAAACCAGAACTTTTGAACGCCATGGAAGAGGATTCTGGTACCAGTACTCGAAAATTTACCACACTATTTCAAGTATGTCATATGCTGTAAAAATCAGATAAACTGATCATTTACTTATTTTTGTGTATGTATTTCATTTATCATTACTTTTTTTTAGTACTGTTTGAGTTTTCTGTTAGATAACTTGTTAGATACTGTTTCAAAGTTTATCTTATTTAAAAGAATTAAATGATGATTAAATGAATTAAGGGATGATTTTCTAATACCTCACCTTTAAGATATGAGACAACAATATATACCGCAGTTCAAATGTGTGTATGCACTGCGACTAAACAAACTTACAATATTTCTAAAAGTCTCCTTATAAACACGATCTCCATTCAAAGTTACGCCCTCTATATTTTTTAATAATGTTCGCAATTACTCTTTGATTTCTCTTTTACGCTATTATACTTGTATGAATCTGTTGTACATCCCATATTTAAAATAAAGCGTTGAAATAGAAAAAAATAAAATGATTTTGTATACAGGGTGGTCCAGAATGTTAATGGACAAACTTCGAGAAAGTATTAAACAACAAAAATTAACATCACTTTGCTCTATGAACATAGACGCAGAAAGCCACCGTTTATGAGATACAGGGCGTTGAAATTATTAAAAATAAAATATTTTTTTTAAATATCTGGAAAACCGTTTCATCAAATTTATCCAAACTTGGTACACATTTTTTTTCAAATATTTCTCCTAGTTTTGTATGCACACAGTCCAAATTGAAAAACCAGTGGCGGAGAAACAATGATATCGTTTCCTTATTTAATTAATGTAAAACTTTTATGCCACTGAATTAATTGGTAATATGAATACATTTTACAACGGTCTGAAACATTCCGGATGAAAAAACACTCTTTTATTTTTGTCGAAAAGTGAACGGTTTACGAGTTATGAGACACATTATGATGCGGTTTTCCAGATATTTAAAAAAATTATTTTATTTGTGTTAATTTCGACGCCCTGTATCTCATAAACGGTGGCTTTCTGTGCCTATGTTCATAGAGCAAAGTGATGTTAATTTTTGTTGTTTAGTAGTTTCCCGAAGTTTGTCTATTAAAATCTGGACCACACTGTATACAAAATTTGCCGTTGGGCGCCTCATTTTTTAGATACAGGATGTCAAATCTTGCAGTAGGTGAAGACTAAGGAAATCCACCCATGAATAAAGTTAGATCAGTTTAATCTGGTTAACCTCAAATTCAAAATGAATCATTTTATACTAAAATTTATTGTCATTTGAAACAATTTTATGTAGTCTAAGAAGTTAGGATTTCGCTGTGTGGATTTCGAAACGCCAGTTAATTGTTTCTCACTACAAAAATTCCGTATAAAAATTAAATACACTACTCATTAGTAGATACGTATTGTAACAGCATACGCATTCAAAGCAAGCTAAATTACAATACCAGGCACACTACAAAGAGAACAAAACGCTGCTTCAGCAGAGTCATTTACATGCAAACATCACAGAATAAATTTAAATGGTATAGCCATGTCACACTGTTTTGATTTACCTCAACGAAAAAAAAAATGAGACACAACAGTGATATCAATTTTTGTCTAAATTGGTATATGGCATTGTAATTAATTAAATAATAAATGAACAATACATTTTAGAATACTATTAAGGCTTACTGAGATTACTAATATCAGTGACTATAAATCATTGCTAATATGAAATGAATTCGAAATATATTTTTCGTGATAAATTCTTGAGGAGGTATTCACTAAATAACAGTGTCTATAATGATGGAAATTATGGAGCGGTGCTGCCCTAGAAGCAGCTGTCTGCCAGAAATAGGAAAATCAAGCGAGAAGTCGGATAAAACACGAATTGGTCCGTGTATAATCGCAATCGCCCTCGAAAGCTGGCATAGAGCAACGACGAGAGCAGAAGATAAGAACAAACGTGAAATGGAAGGTCAATTGAGAAGTGCGGTTGAGTCATCGAGGCGGGGTTGCCGCTTCCTCTGGTATCGACGTAAATTTTACCAAAACTATGCAAATATGTCGATTCCAAATGCCAATACAGAATATCTAAAATGGTATATTAATGATCGTTTGTTTTTGTTAAATGTGTTAAAAAAGTATGTTTTTATTCGTCGACGTTTCGTTACCGTATATATTGTAACATCTTTAGTACATTATTTATAACATGAGATTTAAAAATTGAATATTTTGATGTATTAAATAATTAATTAGGTATAGTGAATAAACTAAAGTTACATTAATAGTTGAAATTACACAAAATACATGGTACTTTGCTATACAACTTATCCAAAAAAAATTCAATATCATAAAAAAAAATTTAAATCCTTAGTTTCCGAGAAAAAAATTATTGAAGTTGCAGTATTTTCAACCCTTACATGGCTGGGCTACTGTAGTCTCTAGCGTCATTCGCGTCGTGGGCTGTGCTCCACGTTGCCGCAGGCGATTCTGAACACTGAAATCCTATTTTAGTGTTAAAGTTTTACGATAGTGTTTACATTAGTTTTTCAAGTGTCAAAAATGGCTTACGTGTATAGCAACGCGAGTTGATAGATATCGTTTTAATTTATGGTGAAGCAATACAACATTTTTGTTATAGTGAAGCAAGACAATATTAATAATAACAATAACGGCAACAGCAATTGAATTTGCTGATATAAAATAGGTGTCATAAAATTTTATTATATGCTCTTTCAATATTCTGTCCGTTCATTTTTTATTACACTTTGCCGCCGTGCCGGTCGCCGATTGCATGCTTTGCCTTTGCGTAAGGTCAGGTTTTACAGTGGACCATGTTCCAGTGTCGTGCAGAAGTGTATTTTGAATCATTTTCTAACTACCTTTTTTGATTATTTTTTTTACAAAATTGTATTTGTAAGAGTCCCCTGTACAATAATTTTTTTTTTGGATAAGTTCTGAATTATCCTACACATAAAGTTGTTTTCGTGACACCCTACCATTTTTGACATCCAAAGTGTTAAAATTTTGAAAAAAAAGAATAATGTCTCTAAATACCTTTTAAATAAATAAAGATATTTAAACTAAATTTCATGTGCATGATACATGAATAAAATGGCTTTCTACATAGAAAAAAATTAACTCAAACCATTGACGTAGATTTGAGGTAAGCTGGTTAAATTTCATGACGCCGCTGCATAATAAATACATTTTTGCCATTTTTAAAATAAAATACAAATTCTATTTTGAAAAAAATGATCCTCTGATATTTCTTCGATAGTTTTAGCGCAAATTAGTAATTTATAAAAATGATGCGTTTACAAAAATTTAAAATTATACCGGGTGCTACACAAAAGCGTGTCAAAAATTAAGCAGCGTTTTCTTAGCCCGAATATTTAAGAATGTTTTTCATATAAACAATTGTTGTTCTCGAAGCCCATCATTTCTGAGGTACACGATGTTAATATTTTCAAAAAAGGCGGCAATAGAGGAATATTTAAGAGAAATGTACTTGTGACCCAATTTGTGAAATTATTTAGGTAAATGCATTTGTCTAAACGTATTATCACAAATTGTTAATTTGTATCAAAATTGTAGAAGCTATGCAAAAAAATCAAGACCTTATTATCGTTTAAAACAAAACTTTAAAGAAAATAATTGCAAAAAAATATATTTTCCAGTGGCGCGTCATAAATTCTGAGAAAAATGTAATCAACATACTTCATATCTACGCTACTGATTTTTGTTGAGACTTAATTCTTTCACATTAAATGCAATATCATTCAATCACTCAATAACTTCATTTGTTCTCAACTATGTATGTCCACAAAAAAAAATAAATAAAAATCGTTTTTTAAATTGCAATTTCGCGTCTTGAAAAAAATACGCCTAAATTACTTTATGTTCTTTGAGATTACTGATTAAAATAGTAGTTTTTCAATGAAATACAATGAAGGAACTACAGAAATACTTTTTAAATAGTAAATTTTCGATTATTAGTGACTGTCATGTCACAGTAAGCAATAGATTCAATTTTTTGCAATCCCATTAGTTTTTTAATCTAATTTTATTACAAATTATATGCTGAGTATAATACATACATTGATTTTTTTTAATTTTAAAGTTCATTACGCGATTAGTCGCCGTTAAAGAGAACAGTGACCTGCTGGTATACCAGTGATTCCGAAGTCGTCAATAAACCCATCACTAATAAAGTGCACAACTAAAGAATTGGGCCAGGTTTTTGCGGTGGTCAGGAACTATGGTCTTGATTAATAAACTGCACGTATCCCCATCGACATTCGAACGCAGAGTCTGGTGGCACCGAGTATTTGACAGGGTCGAATGTCGCCCGTTAAATTCAGAAGGGTGGTGGTGAGAATCTTCACATCCTGAGCGCTTTCGGACTGTTAGTAGGTTGCCCTCCTGTCCCGAAGCCTATAATAATAGTTGAATTCGTTCCGTCCCAAGTCGTTGTCAGCTATGCATGTTGAAAGGTTATGGAACAGATTGCTTAACAATTTTAATGTTGGAATTTGTAGTGATTTTTTGCTAAAATTGTATTTTAGAGAGAGGAAGTGTAATATTCAATAATCACCCTATAACTATAATCAAAACTTTGAAAGATAAATATGTATGGATTTAGTAGATTTTTACAAAAATACCTTCGGTACAAATATTCATTTAACTCATTTCATAGAACAAAAATAAATATAATTGGAATCAATTACATGTCAGTATTACACAAATAGATTTAAAAGCAACTAAAAGTGTCCAGTTGCAAATTGGATGCATATTGAACTGACCCTTGCACTATAACCATCTTGCTCAATCTCTCTATAAACTGGTGGACTGACTAAGTCATTGTTCCCGATTCTTCTGTCAGTATTTTGTAAAGCATATTTAAACCCAGAAAACTTGATGAATCGGGTCCAGTCCTGGGCCATTCCGGGGGCTAGTCCGGAGCCACTTTGAGAGCCAGTCGATGGCCAGGAGCCAGTTCACCATTTTTTTCCTCCACATGAAAAGCAACCCTTCAGAGGTGTAAGTGTGTTTTGTATAATAAAATGTAAAAATTAATCGATTTGTCTCTCTATTTTACCCTCTTAGCAGCCAAGCGAGTAGCCCGAGGAAATAATATATTTTTTTAATAGTTGTTGTGGTATTTTCAATAGGAAACGTGACAGTATGATAACGTCGAATTCTGTAATCGTAGTTAGTAGCGTTCAATGTGTGTGGAACTGTGTTTCGGTTCGTTTAGCAACGTTCATGTTGAAATTCGAAAGTGGAGTGATTTTTCGAAATTCGTTCTACTTTGCTCATATGTCAACCCCGGGATGTCTTGCCGCTGTTAAATGCTTTAAAAGGGTGTGGAATGATGTATCGCTTCGTTTGTAGGAACGTTCTTGTTGAAATTCGAAAGTGGGGTGATCAAACAACTGTGAAACAGAGTTTCGGCTTGTTTAGCAATTTTGATGCTATAATTCGAAAATGGGATGATTTACTCAAATGACAATCCCGGAGTCTTCCAACGTTTTCGGTTCGTATGGTAGATTTGTTGTTGGATTTCGAAAGTGGGGTGACTTTTTCTACGTTTGCTCTGTCCTGCTTACACGACAGTGGAAATTGCATTTCCCCATCTTCACGTATCATACCTACAAAAACTTTCGACCAAATCACCCCTAGAAGAGAGTAACAAACCGACTCCCCATCATCCCCTTCCTTCGGAATCTCCCATACGCAGCAAAGGTACGTAGGCCGGGCCTCTTCAGACAAATACAGCTCTGTCTGAGTGCTTTTTAAACTTTTTCCAGTTCTAATGCGACTTCTTGGATTGGAAACATGGGTGAAATTTGAAATGAGACCTTAAGAACATCTCACATGACAAGTTTTTAAGGTTTTAAGAAAAATTATAGTTTTGTTGTGAGATTTCGAAAGTGGAGCGATTTTTTGGGAGTTCGCTCTACCCCGCTCACGCGACGGTAGATATCGCGTATCCCCAACACCGCATTACCTATCATACAAAAACTTTGGGCCAAATCGCCCCCAGGAGAGAGTAACAAACCGACTCGCCATCATCCCCGTCCCTCGGGGACGCCCCGCCCTCAGCAAAGGAACATCGGCAGAGCAGCCGGCAACCCGGCGAGCATTCGTATCGGAAAGCGTTTCATTAAAACGACAACGGCTCATTACCCCCGCAATTAACTTGACAATTGAGGCCGGACCCCGCCAGGGCCGGACCGGCCCTCGTTAATCCGCCCCAGAGGGTGATCGATGCGAATGGCGGCGGTCGACGCAGCGTGTGCCGATGTTTCCGCTCCTCTGTGGACGATTCACCTTTATGTTGCGCGTAATGAACGGGGGGGCAACATTAAAGGGATCAGCAAATAAAACGAATTTGCCTTTTAAAACAAACCGCTCGCTCCGCAGTCGGAACTCGCCCGGAGAGGCTGGTTTTGATGAAGCCGGGTGTGCCGTTTAAATTATTTTCTGTTCAAGTTGCTTTGGCGGAGTACGTACTGCGTTTCGATGGTGCTGTAGTAAAGTAAAAAGTTGGTAAACCTCGCTGGTTTTGACAGATTGTGATTATAAAAAACTTCCACTTAATTTAATTAATAATTAAATCTGTAGAAGTTTTTACATTCTTTCCGTTTTTCCGTTTTGTTTAAGAAATATCAGATACTCTTTATTTCTGCGTACTTATCTCTTTAATCAAGAGTGAAAGTTTGTCTGTATTTTTACCACACCCTGTACATTCTCTATCAAATATACCAGGTTGCAGTCTTCTTCTATTGACTGTTGTAAAACTTGCAAGTTCTCAACTGGTTCTACATACAACTTTTAAGATATTCCCAAATAAAGATGATCGGATCTGGCGATCTCTAACGTACAAACACATCTAGGTTTTCCAGGAGCATCGATAGGGTTTTTCTCAAATTGTTCACTGTTCCAGAGCGACTGATGTTAAGTCCGATGAATATTCGAGCAAAAGAAACATGATGATTAGGAAACTTTTAAAAATAAGCAAATTTTACCCCTTAACTCCCGTTAATTCAGCGCCCTACTGCGCAACAAGAAACGCGCCAGCCGGCGAACTATAAAGCATTCGAACGTTGAAGTGAAACAGCTGATTTCCTCAGTCGCCTTGANCAAAACAGTATGCAGATTTCTAAACAGGTAACAAAGTGATTTTAATTTTGAAATTAATTGACCACAGTGTTTATGCCACGTTAGACATTCATCTAAAGTTATTCCCAAGAACTTTACGTCTGTATTAAAATTTATATAGTCGCTGCTGTTGTTCGTTTTTATTTTGAGCCCTGAACAGTTTCTTTGCCTATTGTGGAATCTTAAATAACTGTGTTTTATGACAATTGAGTTTTAGAGTGTTAGTGACGCACCAATTTTCCACGGCATTTAATGCAGCACTACATTTGGATTCCAATAATTTATCTTTGGCATCTGAAATGAGCATAGACGTATCATCCGCATACATAACGAGGAAAACGTTGGACATCAAAGTATCGAGTTCATTTGTATATAGTAGAAATAGGATAGGACCAACACAGAGCCTTGTGGAACCCCCACGTTTACTTCTCCGTATTCCGACTTAATGTTATTGGTTCCTAAATCATTCATAAAGTTTAAATGGACATACTGCTTTCTGTGCGTTAAAAAAGAAGCAATCCACTTATGGGCCACTCCGCGCACACCGCACATTTCAAGTTTACACAACAACTTGTCGTGGAATGTCTTGTCCCCGTTAAATGTATTGAAAGGGTGTGGAATGATGTATCGCTTCGTTTGGTAACTTGTTTAATTTCGAAAGTAGGGTGATTTTTCGTACGCTCGTTTTTGCTTATATGACAATTTTGGAGCATCTAATCGTCATCGAGTGTGTCCAAAGATTGAGAAACGGTGCTCATTTCGTTCATGCTGAAATTCGAAAGTGAAGTAATTTTTCGCTCTGCTTAAACGGCAACTTCGGAATCTCTGAACATCCTCGGATGTGTTCAAACTCTGTGAAACAGAGTTTCGGCTTGTTTAGCAATTTTGATGCTATAATTCGAAAATGGGATGATTTACTCAAATGACAATCTCGGAGTCTCCGAACGTTTTCGGTTCGTATGGTAGTTTTGTTGTTGGATTTCGAAAGTGGGGTGACTTTTTCTACATTTGCTCTGTCCTGCTTCCATCCATCCGTCCATCTTCGCGTATCATACCTACAAAAACTTTTGACCAAATCACCCCTAGAATAGAGTAACAAACTCCCCATCATCCCTTTCCCTCGAAATCCCCCATACGCAGCAAAGGATCATCGGCCGGGCCTCCTCAGACAAATACAGCTCTGTCCGAGTGCTTTTTAAACTTTTTCGAGTTCTAATGCGACTTCTTGGATTGGAAACATGAGTGAAATTTGAAATTCCTGGTATGATATTTTATTGCAATCTTTAAGTCTCTCACTACGTCTGAGTTCAGTAACTGGAGTCTCAGATTCATTTAGAACATCTCACATGATAAGTTTTTAAGGTTTTAAGGAAAATTGTAGTTTTGTTCTGAGATTTCGAAAGTGGAGCGATTTTTTGGTACTTCGCTCTATCCCGCTCACGCGACGGTAGATATCGCATATCCCCAACACCGCATTACCTATCATACAAAAACTTTGGGCCAAATCGCCCCCAGGAGAGAGTAACAAACCGACTCGCCATCATCCCCGTCCCTCGGGGACGCCCCGCCCTCAGCAAAGGAACATCGGCAGAGCAGCCGGCAACCCGGCGAGCATTCGTATCGGAAAGCGTTTCATTAAAACGACAACGGCTCATTACCCCCGCAATTAACTTGACAATTGAGGCCGGACCCCGCCAGGGCCGGACCGGCCCTCGTTAATCCGCCCCAGAGGGTGATCGATGCGAATGGCGGCGGTCGACGCAGCGTGTGCCGATGTTTCCGCTCCTCTGTGGACGATTCACCTTTATGTTGCGCGTAATGAACGGGGGGGCAACATTAAAGGGATCAGCAAATAAAACGAATTTGCCTTTTAAAACAAACCGCTCGCTCTGCAGTCGGAACTCGCCCGGAGAGGCTGGTTTTGATGAAGCCGGGTGTGCCGTTTAAATTATTTTCTGTTCAAGTTGCTTTGGCGGAGTACGTACTGCGTTTCGATGGTGCTGTAGTAAAGTAAAAAGTTGGTAAACCTCGCTGGTTTTGACAGATTGTGATTATAAAAAACCTCCACTTAATTTAATTAATAATTAAATCTGTAGAAGTTTTTACATTCTTTCCGTTTTTCCGTTTTGTTTAAGAAATATCAGATACTCTTTATTTCTGCGTACTTATCTCTTTAACCAAGAGTGAAAGTTTGTCTGTATTTTTACCACACCCTGTACATTCTCTATCAAATATACCAGGTTGCAGTCTTCTTCTATTGACTGTTGTAAAACTTGCAAGTTCTCAACTGGTTCTACATACAACTTTTAAAATATCCCCAAATAAAGATGTTCGGATCTGGCGATCTCTAACGTACAAACACATCTAGGTTTTCCAGGAGCATCGATAGGGTTTTTCTCAAATTGTTCACTGTTCCAGAGCGACTGATGTTAAGTCCGATGAATATTCGAGCAAAAGAAACATGATGATTAGGAAACTTTTTAAAAATAAGCAAATTTTACCCCTTAACTCCCGTTAATTCAGCGCCCTACTTCGCAACAGGAAACGTGCCAGCCGGCGAACTACAGACAGTTCGAACGTTGAAGGGAAACAGCTGATTTCCTCAGTCGCCTTGAACTTTGCAATTTATTCCAAAATCAAAGTGTAACGAATCCCAACTTAAAAAACTGCTGTGGACGCATACTTTTTGAACAGCAATAAGTCAAGAGGTATATGTACTACAAACTGAATAATTAACGGAATATAATTGTAAAAACTCGTATTCAATTATAAAACAAAGTGAAAACATTACCAATAAAAATACTAAATAACCTACTATTCGAAAATAATTATACATTTGTTTTTGTTAACAAATAAATAATATGTANTTCCAGAGCGACTGATGTTAAGTCCGATGAATATTCGAGCAAAAGAAACATGATGATTAGGAAACTTTTAAAAATAAGCAAATTTTACCCCTTAACTCCCGTTAATTCAGCGCCCTACTGCGCAACAAGAAACGCGCCAGCCGGCGAACTATAAAGCATTCGAACGTTGAAGTGAAACAGCTGATTTCCTCAGTCGCCTTGAACTTTGCTATTGATTCCCAAAATCAAAGTGTAACGAATCCCAACTTAAAAAACTGCTGTGGACGGATACTATTTGAACAGCAATAAGTCAAGAAGTATATGTACTACAAACTGAATAATTAATGGAATTTAATTGTAAAAACTCGTATTCAATTATAAAATAAAGTGAAAACGTTACAAATAAAAATACTAAATAACCTACTGTTCGAAAACAATTAGTATCCTTATACATTTGTTTTTGTTAACAAATAAATAATATGTACTAGTTGAAAATGAAAAAAATATCTTATTTATTCATGTCTCTAGCTAAAAAGGTCTGTTTTTGTCGTTCACTATTAAAACCACAGTAAAAGCTAGGTTAGTGACCGAATAATACGGTACATCAAGATTCCCTCTCGATAAACCTCTGTAGGTCAGGAGCGGTCCGAAAAGGGGTTGAAATAATTATTTGAAAATATTTTTTTCAATGTAAATATGCAGTTCAATTATTTTTTAATCGCGTATTCGTATTCTACTCATTATTTCCTATCTTCCTTTAATATTAGTGACATTATGACTCACCCTGTATAATGAATGTCTATTGCTTCTTCTACAATGGCATTATTTATAAGTAAGTATTATCAAAAATTTTATAACATAAATAAACAACAAAAATCAATTTTAACACATAAAAAAAATAATAGCATTTCTATTGAAAAAAAAACAAAAACAAAAAAGACATACATTATGAAGAGAATACGTCAATGTGGTGTTTTAGAAAAACTTACTTTAGAGTAATGAAACGAGACAGTAGCGTGCAACTATTGTATAAATATCCAATTTAAAAAATATTGTTACGCCACTGCTTAAAATACAAAATATACCTTTTCCAATCTCATCAGACATTTTATTAAAGAAATATGCTCGTTTATTTTTAATAAAGTATTTTTTAAAGTTACATATTTTGAAAGCATTGTTTCATAACCACAACTCTCTACTNAATGAATGTCTATTGCTTCTTCTACAATGGCATTATTTATAAGTAAGTATTATCAAAAATTTTATAACATAAATAAACAACAAAAATCAATTTTAACACATAAAAAAAATAATAGCATTTCTATTGAAAAAAAAACAAAAACAAAAAAGACATACATTGACGTATTCTCTATACGTCAATGTGGTGTTTTAGAAAATCTTACTTTAGAGTAATGAAACGAGACAGTAGCGTGCAACTATTGTATAATTATCCAATTTAAAAAATACTGTTACGCCATTGCTTAAAATACAAAATATACCTTTTCCAATCTCATCAGACATTTTACTAAAGAAATATGCTCGTTTATTTTTATTAAAGTATTAAAGTTACATATTTTGAAACCATTGTTTCATGACATAACCACAACTATCTAGTTTGAGCATCCCTGGAAGCTCAAACTTATAGTTTTTCCGAAGTCAGTTGAACTTGCATAAAAAAACCGAGCAATCAAATTTAATTAGTTTCATGGGCGTTCCTAAAAAAGTTTTCTGCTAAAGGTAGAAAATTATAATAATTTGTATATAACGTGTAGAAAATTTCTATTTTATGNCGAAGTCAGTTGAACTTGCATAAAAAAACCGAGCAATCAAATTTAATTAGTTTCATGGGCGTTCCTAAAAAAGTTTTCTGCTAAAGGTAGAAAATTATAATAATTTGTATATAACGTGTAGAAAATTTCTATTTTATGTTCATTTGACCAACAACATATTTTAATTATTTATGTCCTCAAACAACTTTATTGTATTAGTGGTAAATTTCGTTTTATTCCGTTTCAAAAGGTCTCTAAAATGCCATGTAATAATATTAGTAAACCAAATATCCCTCTTATTTTTCTCTTTCGTAATTGTAATATAAATGATTAATAGAAGGATGCCTATAATAAATTAAAATTATCTGAATCACACCAAATTCCGCATTGCCGCACTGCACTGCTAGGCGACTTGTCGAATTTTATGACGCAATGGATCAGAGCAACAGTGCGTATTGCTCTTTGCCCGCACGCTCATTCTTCAATTGAGCGTATACATTTCTACCACCTGCACGTTTCGTTAGGCCAGACCTGTATATGGGTATGGCTGAATAAATGTGGGAACAAGTTTTTCAAATATTTCAATGCCGAGTTGCTGCTTAGCGACCGAGCCTGGTACATACCTTAAAGTTATAGGTTCTTCAATTGACTTCGGAAAAATTATACTATCGGCGATCTACCGTAAAAAAATTGAGCGACAAGTGATCGACACCAAAAAGTAGGGGGGGGGGAATAGAACTGAGCTTGTAACATAACATGCGATATGGGCATGTCGCTGTCGTTATTTGGTTAATGGCCAATCAAAATCTGAATTCTACCTACTAGGTACAAAAAAGTACAATGTAACTAAATTTTTTTATTGCACATACAAATTATATAGGTATATAACAGTAATATAGTATAATTATATGTCGTTAAGAAGTATCGACATCGACAGTATTGATGCATGGCATTCATAAGATGGCATGTAATTGCTGATTGACAATTGCAAACACGATGACAAATGTTCGTCAGTCATATTTGGACTAAATAATTTTCATTTCAGTAAACGCAGATTCGCATAGCTAAGTTGATCCAATGGACCGTTTGAGCACCCCTGTTCAATTCCAATCCTTAATTCTTCACGTGTGGCTACCAGTGTACTAGAAACTTTCCTATTTAGATTGCCTCCAGACAACGTAATCAATGGGATTAAGATCAGGCGAACGCATTGTCCAATCTACTGGTCTCACATCAGATACTATTTCTTCATTTATATTATTTTCTGGAATGCTACCAATCCAACGGTAGTCATAATTCACCACTCTAATTCAAGGGCTAGGATAGATTGAAGTTCGATCCATCCGAATAAAGTTTCTTCTGGGTATCATTTTTTTTATATCTCGAAGCACCTTTATATGTGGTAAGTGTAGATTGATTATTGCTCTACGACTACTGATATGTCTGCCTCTATTAAACGGTTCAAGAATTCTTAAATCGATTTATTTCTTGCTCGATTCAAACTTTTTGCTAAATTCCGTGTTTTCAAATTCAGGAAAAAGTCTTTATCTACGAATAGGTACCTGTGGATTTGGAACTCTTCTGACAGGAAACCGTATTCTGTACTCCTCTAATGCAGCCATTAATAGATGCCAGCGTATATCAGAGGTATAAATATGAAAATGTAATGCAAAATTTCTTTGAAAATACATACTTAATCTAACCTAGCCTTTCATTTGTCGTTAAAAAATACTTTACAGATATGAATTTCCTAGAATACCTATTGGATTTTAATTAAGAAAGACAATGTAGTATTTTCCTACGCGGTCATAAAAAACTGTTTACTCCTGACGTGGCAATCACCAGCTTATTTGTTTTCAAAAGGCTGCGGGGAAACGACTGGTTCCCGTTTCATATTCCGGCATTGTGTCGTGTGTCGGGAACTTTTCATTTCGTAGTTGGCGGCGACAAAAAAGACCGCCGCCGCCGCCGCCTCCCCCGATAGACAACGTGCGGATAGGAAAGACAGACGACGCTGATGAAGTTGGCCCTGATTCCGACGAGCGGAGCAGCGGCCGTCATTATTCCTATTGACAAGTCGAAACTGAAAGTTTGTTATGCAAATTGGGGGCGAGGGGGGCGCGGGTCGGGCCGGAGTTTGCGAGGCGGCTGAGCAAACAAGATACAAGCTCGGGTCTGCCGGGGACGGTCGCTCAAAAATTTCACTCGCCCGATTTTATGACGCGCTGTCGGGAACAACTGAAAAGCGCCCTTGGTGTCGCGGCGGTCCGTAAATAAGGCAAGGGTTAGATACGGATTTGAGTTTCGTGAAAAAATTTTAATTGACTCAAATAAATTTGCTGCTATCTAATTAAATTATTAGAACGTCGTACGCACCTCAGGTTTCATTATCACGAGTGTCATAAAACTGGATCGTTTCGCCCTATAAGAGCTGAAGCGCTGCAGAACTACAAAAATTATAGCAAAAACAAGCAACTAAATTCAAATTTTTATTAGTTATTCCTATAACCAACGTCTAACCCGCCTGATCGGCGGAATAAGCCGAAGCTCAGTCGGGTTCTGTTCTAATGACGCCAAAATCCCACGAAGTAGGTGCATCTCGAACAGAACAGTCAAGAGTTTAATATTGTGGCGTTTTATCCGACTTAAATCTCACGCAAACTTAATTATCATGAACAGTTAACAGCATAGACCACCTAGACTGGCTATAGGGTATATTATGATGAAGACAGTTGGGAACCTAATCGGTAGCATCAGTCTTATCTAGAAACTCGAGCTGTACGTATCGCTTTGATTTCAATAATTAGTTATTTTTTCATGGGCAAATGGACATTGTATAAATAGAAGTGAACAAGTTGGTGAAAAGAGCCGAATAGTTTCCTTCTCTAGATAAGTAAAATAAGCAATATAACAGGGTGGCCAAATGAAAACGAAACAGAGCCATTTTCAGGAACTACTTCAAGATTGTAGAAAGAAAAACGCTAAGACCCGTCGATTTTATATTAAAGGGGGACATTCCTTGCTGGTATTTTTGACTCCGCCACTTTCACCCCTTAGCAAGGGTAAGCATCACCCCAAAATATTTAAATGGCGTTGGGGGTTGAGTAATATTTCTTTTGAAAGCTTTTACAATTCTCTTTACAATAGACTTTAAATTTTGTAATTCCGCCCAATACTTATTAAGAATTTTGATTTTAAAGTTGAAACTTATGTACAAACAATTAGTAACGGTAAAAATGTTAGTCATTCGAGTTAAGTACGCCAATGGCATAAATTTAGTATTTCTTGCGTTACATTGGTTTTTGGTGATTTGTTATCAATTTCGTAAAAAAAAACACAATTGTAAAAAACATAAATGAATGCTATACACACACAATGAACGTGAAATTAGTGCATTCCAAATTATTTTCTAGTAGTTTATTTAATTGTGTTTTTGAAAATTAAACATTACGGTTTATTCCATTGCGGAAAGGGTAGATATCATTTCGCTTTACTTTATGAACAATAAATGTGCGAATAGAACAGCTCAGCTATTTAATGAACAACATCAAGATCGACATGTCGGGAGGAAGCATGTTCTAGAGTTAGTAAAAAAATTTCAAGAGACAGGGAACGTAGCCAATAAAAAACGAGAAATTGAAAAACCTATAGTTAATGAAGCTAGTGAAGTTGCAGTTTTGGGACAAGTTCATCTTGATCCTACATTAAGTACGAGGCAGCTGGCATCTGTGTCTGGGATCAATCGAACTAGCATACAAACCATTTTGAAGAAGAATAAATTCCATCCATACAAAATACATTTAGTCCAGGAACTTCATGAGGATGATTATGACCGCCGTTTGCAATTTTGCGAAATAATGAGTGAGCGAGCAGGGAACGATCCACAGTTCCTTTTTAACATCTGTTTTTCTGATGAATGCAGTTTTTTCTTGAACGGGACGGTAAATCGTCACAATTGCCGCTATTGGTCCGATTCAAACCCAAGAGTTTTTCACGAGGTGCATACACAGCAACCGGAAAAATTAAATGTATGGGCTGGAATTTTCGGTGACCGGCTGGTGGGTCCTTTTTTTCTACCTGGTAATTTGACTGGCCAAATGTATTTGCAATTACTGGAAGACGCTATTGACCCTGCCTTGACTGATATTATTGAAAATGTTCCAGAGTATGATGAAGATCATTTGATTTTTCAACAGGACGGTGCTCCTCCGCATTATGCGTTAATTGTCCGTCAGTATTTGGACCAACGTTTTCTACGGAATTGGATTGGGAGAAGAGGCAGCATTGAGTGGCCTCCACGATCACCGGATTTATCGCCCCTTGATTTCTTTTTGTGGGGATACCTAAAAAGTAAAATCTATAAAACACAGCCAGCGTCGCTGGAAGATTTGCGTCAAAGAATCGTCGACGAATGCCGTCGAATCACTCCGGAAATGCTTCGGAATGTGCGCGAACGTTTCGAACAAAATCTTTATTCTTGTATGGAAGCGGGCGGTCATCAGTTTGAACATTTAATCAACTAAGTAGTAAGTAAGCAACTAAACATAATTTAAATTTTAAAATGTAAATTTTTTTCAAAGTATTGGGCGGAATTATAAAATTTAAAGTCTGTTGTAAAGAGAATTGTAAGAGCTTTCAAAAGAAATATTACTCAACCCCCAATGCCATTTAAATATTTTGGGGTGATGCTTACCCTTGCTTGGGGGTGAAAGTGGCGGAGTCAAAAATACCAGCAAAGAATGCCCCCCTTTAATCTAAAATCGACGGGTCTGAGCACTTTTTTATAATCTTGACGCAGTTCCTGACAATGGCTCAGTTTCGTTTTCATTTGGCCACCCTGTATAAAACGTAAATTTGAGCCACTATATACTCCATTTCTTGGTTAAAGTCAAAGTATTCCAGGGTTGACTTTATAATTTTGTTCGCACACATAGTGCAATGGTAAACGCGATATTATTATAAATTGTTGATAAATGATTGTATCATATTTATATGAAATTAATTTTTTCCCGTAATTTTGAGAGTTGAAAATTAATGCGATATTATTTTTGGCGATCGAAAAAATAACAACAAAATTCATGTTATTCAGCACCCTGGAGGTTGGCCAAATTTGATTAGAAAAATTAGAGTTTTATGGTAAAATAAATAATTACCAAATTTTTACACTTGCTTCGATTTTTCGAATCTAATATTTTAATTTTTACAGATTTCCAAATGCTGCTGACATAAAGTACAGATAGGTGAAAGCTTTATAAAAACATAATTAGATACCATCAAAATTTTCACGTATATGTTCTATTCACTTTGAAGAAAATTTTTTAATTTTCAACAAACATGTAGTCCGCAAATTAGCAAAAAATGCAGTTCCCGCATTAAATCTACGAGAAATAATAAGTAATTATACTTTATATGTATATGCACAGTGTGTTCAAGTTTGATCTAGAACACTCTTGTAACATTTACCTGGACTGGCGATTAGAATGATTTTTTTTAATGTAGGACTCTCCCAATACTTAGTGAACATTTTAATGTTCACCACATAATTTTATAAAAGTTATTTTCACTAATCCTTTTTTTATGAACATGAACAGTCCCATCTTCAGATTCTTTTACGTCTTCTATCAGCCAACCTACCACGTCGCAATCATCATATTCTGACCTAAGTAGTACATCTTTGATGTCAACTTTGAATATCACGGATAATGAAAAGATTATATTTAAACATCTTAGTGATGATACCCCAAGAAAGAAGAAACTAAAATATGAAGTTAGGCGGCTTTCCTTTATTTCCAATAAACAAAAAAAAAAAAAGATAACCCGCAGAAAATAAACGTCATTTAAAAAGAAAAAATTACAATTCAAGAAACAGAAAAATTTATAATTTTTTTTTTAATAACTATAAAAACACCAACCTACACCCAAGCTACAGAAAAATAAAATTGTGTATTATGTATTAAAAAACTTTTTGAATGTGAACATATTTGAAAATTTGCATGAACATCATTTTGATAATTTCCCTAACAATTATAATCATTTAACCGAACTTGTAAAGGCTGTATGTGAAAAGTATATTGATGTGCGAATAAATCATGAAGTCAAAATATTAATTTCAGTAAAATCTACGAAAAAACAAATATTAAATAAACTAACATTACTTAAAGGACAATAAATAAATATATTTAAATTATTTTGTAGGTATTTAATATAAGCAAGACATTAAAATATATTATTTTCTGAATTCCCAACTTGAAAAATGTATATTGGTCATAAGTGTAAAAATATTGCTTAATCCGGACCTGTTCAAAGTATGCGCGGTCAGATTACCTCGCACACTCCACTTCCCCGCAATTTGCCTTCACTGGTGGGTACCAGTGAAGGGTACCGTGCATTGGCATTAGATACAGCCAGTCTAGGTGCTCTATGGTTAACAGTGAAGGAGTGCGGTCGTCTCCTGCCTTATTTAAATGTTGAGAACATGTAAAAGTCAATTTAATTTATTCTGAAAGAAATGTTTTTCTTTCTGTTTTTTATTCATTCAATATTAAGAACAGTCCATCGATAGTCATCCATTTCAATACATTGCCATAAGTCATCTCTCCTGTGGCGTACTGTCAGTCACATTATATAGTCCGCAGGGTAGTTGTTTCCTACAATATCACTACTAAAGAAATTGCCTGGTAGTAGTAACAGGTTCGGACTTGTTTTATGAACAAACAAATCACCTCAAAGTAAAATATAATCTCATCGAAAAAATTTTTAACGACGCGATGCTTCTGCAGCGTTTTGCTGGCTTTGACCGTAAATTATTTATTTTACAAACGTGGAAAAACATTAATTATAATAGATTTCTAACATGAGAATGAAATAAACGTATTATATCTTTTTAAATTTTCTTGATAAATACAGTGAAACTGTTAGAAGTTAGATAGAATCATGATACAAAACAAAATTTAAAAAAAACAGGGCACTGCAAAATACAACCCATCATCAGTGTTAACAGTCAATTAATAGAAAATATATTCATAATATCTTTTATGTGAAAAATCATTATTATCAACTTAAACCTATTTCATCAGACGAAAGCAATTACAAGCAGATTAACTCTTGGGATGGTGCGTTTCTAGAAGGAACATTAAACTGAGACAAAGCCAATAAAATGGGGTCATGCACCAGATTATTTAAAGTTTTATAACCGAATAATACGTCTGTTCTATTCATTTCAAGGAAATGTGTCTCTACTGCGAATGATTATTGTCGGAGTGGTTCAGTGGAATGAATCGTTTTATTTGGAACACAACTGTAATTGTTTATTGATAAAACAAGAATTGTTATAAATGACTAATACAGAAATACAATATATCGAAAGTAGACGCGGCGTGTTTGAATGCTTGGAAAGAACTAACTAACTGGGTGGTCGGTCGGTCCTTGGTGCCCTCCGTACTTGCAGGTCAACAAACTGTCCCTTCGGTTGNCGTTTCGAGCAAAATCTTTATTCTTGTATGGAAGCGGGCGGTCATCAGTTTGAACATTTAATCCACTAAGTAGTATGTAAGCAACTAAACATAATTTAAATTTTAAAATGTAAATTTTTTTCAAAGCATTGGGAGGAATTATAAAATTTAAAGTCTGTTGCAAAGAGAATTGTAAGAGCTTTCAAAAGAAATATTACTCAACCCCAATGCCATTTAAATATTTTGGGGTGATGCTTACCCTTGCTTGGGGGTGAAAGTGGCGGAGTCAAAAATACCAGCAAAGAATGCCCCCCTTTAATCTAAAATCGACGGGTCTGAGCACTTTTTTATAATCTTGACGCAGTTCCTGACAATGGCTCAGTTTCGTTTTCATTTGGCCACCCTGTATAAAACGTAAATTTGAGCCACTATATACTCCATTTCTTGGTTAAAGTCAAAGTATTCCAGGGTTGACTTTATAATTTTGTTCGCACACATAGTGCAATGGTAAACGCGATATTATTATAAATTGTTGATAAATGATTGTATCATATTTATATGAAATTAATTTTTTCCCGTAATTTTGAGAGTTGAAAATTAATGCGATATTATTTTTGGCGATCGAAAAAATAACAACAAAATTCATGTTATTCAGCACCCTGGAGGTTGGCCAAATTTGATTAGAAAAATTAGAGTTTTATGGTAAAATAAATAATTACCAAATTTTTACACTTGCTTCGATTTTTCGAATCTAATATTTTAATTTTTACAGATTTCCAAATGCTGCTGACATAAAGTACAGATAGGTGAAAGCTTTATAAAAACATAATTAGATACCATCAAAATTTTCACGTATATGTTCTATTCACTTTGAAGAAAATTTTTTAATTTTCAACAAACATGTAGTCCGCAAATTAGCAAAAAATGCAGTTCCCGCATTAAATCTACGAGAAATAATAAGTAATTATACTTTATATGTATATGCACAGTGTGTTCAAGTTTGATCTAGAACACTCTTGTAACATTTACCTGGACTGGCGATTAGAATGATTTTTTTTAATGTAGGACTCTCCCAATACTTAGTGAACATTTTAATGTTCACCACATAATTTTATAAAAGTTATTTTCACTAATCCTTTTTTTATGAACATGAACAGTCCCATCTTCAGATTCTTTTACGTCTTCTATCAGCCAACCTACCACGTCGCAATCATCATATTCTGACCTAAGTAGTACATCTTTGATGTCAACTTTGAATATCACGGATAATGAAAAGATTATATTTAAACATCTTAGTGATGATACCCCAAGAAAGAAGAAACTAAAATATGAAGTTAGGCGGCTTTCCTTTATTTCCAATAAACAAAAAAAAAAAAGATAACCCGCAGAAAATAAACGTCATTTAAAAAGAAAAAATTACAATTCAAGAAACAGAAAAATTTATAATTTTTTTTTTAATAACTATAAAAACACCAACCTACACCCAAGCTACAGAAAAATAAAATTGTGTATTATGTATTAAAAAACTTTTTGAATGTGAACATATTTGAAAATTTGCATGAACATCATTTTGATAATTTCCCTAACAATTATAATCATTTAACCGAACTTGTAAAGGCTGTATGTGAAAAGTATATTGATGTGCGAATAAATCATGAAGTCAAAATATTAATTTCAGTAAAATCTACGAAAAAACAAATATTAAATAAACTAACATTACTTAAAGGACAATAAATAAATATATTTAAATTATTTTGTAGGTATTTAATATAAGCAAGACATTAAAATATATTATTTTCTGAATTCCCAACTTGAAAAATGTATATTGGTCATAAGTGTAAAAATATTGCTTAATCCGGACCTGTTCAAAGTATGCGCGGTCAGATTACCTCGCACACTCCACTTCCCCGCAATTTGCCTTCACTGGTGGGTACCAGTGAAGGGTACCGTGCATTGGCATTAGATACAGCCAGTCTAGGTGCTCTATGGTTAACAGTGAAGGAGTGCGGTCGTCTCCTGCCTTATTTAAATGTTGAGAACATGTAAAAGTCAATTTAATTTATTCTGAAAGAAATGTTTTTCTTTCTGTTTTTTATTCATTCAATATTAAGAACAGTCCATCGATAGTCATCCATTTCAATACATTGCCATAAGTCATCTCTCCTGTGGCGTACTGTCAGTCACATTATATAGTCCGCAGGGTAGTTGTTTCCTACAATATCACTACTAAAGAAATTGCCTGGTAGTAGTAACAGGTTCGGACTTGTTTTATGAACAAACAAATCACCTCAAAGTAAAATATAATCTCATCGAAAAAATTTTTAACGACGCGATGCTTCTGCAGCGTTTTGCTGGCTTTGACCGTAAATTATTTATTTTACAAACGTGGAAAAACATTAATTATAATAGATTTCTAACATGAGAATGAAATAAACGTATTATATCTTTTTAAATTTTCTTGATAAATACAGTGAAACTGTTAGAAGTTAGATAGAATCATGATACAAAACAAAATTTAAAAAAAACAGGGCACTGCAAAATACAACCCATCATCAGTGTTAACAGTCAATTAATAGAAAATATATTCATAATATCTTTTATGTGAAAAATCATTATTATCAACTTAAACCTATTTCATCAGACGAAAGCAATTACAAGCAGATTAACTCTTGGGATGGTGCGTTTCTAGAAGGAACATTAAACTGAGACAAAGCCAATAAAATGGGGTCATGCACCAGATTATTTAAAGTTTTATAACCGAATAATACGTCTGTTCTATTCATTTCAAGGAAATGTGTCTCTACTGCGAATGATTATTGTCGGAGTGGTTCAGTGGAATGAATCGTTTTATTTGGAACACAACTGTAATTGTTTATTGATAAAACAAGAATTGTTATAAATGACTAATACAGAAATACAATATATCGAAAGTAGACGCGGCGTGTTTGAATGCTTGGAAAGAACTAACTAACTGGGTGGTCGGTCTGTCCTTGGTGCCCTCCGTACTTGCAGGTCAACAAACTGTCCCTTCGGTTGTTTATTACTTTATTACTCTTTGGGTTGCTGAATATATTACATCTAGTCCATGCAATATCGTTAATATTCAACAATTATATAACGGTTTGTTATACTCCCCGAAGTCCATACAGATATCCTTAAGAGTTTTGCGTCCGTTTGCACCCCAAATATAGATTTCACAAGATACTGGCCGGTCGTGAATAAATTCGGACTACGGTATCGTCAAACTTTGACTAAGGTTTCCTGTAAAATATCCTGAGTCCTTCACATATGTAGTTTTGGTGAGAATTAAGTCCTTAAGGTTTTAGGTAAGGGTATGTTACATGCTTCTTATTACGATCGAATAAAATTGTACATTTACTGATATTGAATTTAAACTTCTCAGTAAGAAATCCTATGCAAATAGATTGACGCGTGATATTTGGCAGATCATTAATAAATAAACAAATAATAGCGGGCCAAAGTTGGAGCCTTGGGGAATACCTGGGCAAGCTATATGTATATTCATTTGAAATGATACCATATTTCACTAAGATTGTTTTATTTCGGAAAGATAACGTCTGTTATGCCATAAACAGAGTGTCCCACTAAGGTCGGCCAGGTACGATATTAGGGAAAGTATAGGTCCTAGAACTTCGGGAAAAAAATTTTGATTAATAAGTCGACCAAGAGAAATCGCTGGAAATATTTTTCAAGCTCGTAGCTCGGGCGCTAGGGGGCGCAATCTACATACCAAAACAGAGTTGAATTTTTCTCAGAGATGTTTCCTATTCAGGTATATTAAATAGTACAAATATGGATAGTCGGATTCATAGCGCATAACTTTTGTTATTGACATTTTGTTCTATCTCTCGATAGAAAGGGTGTCAAATGTCTGATCAGAAAAATGCATTTTTCTAATGATTGGCTCATCAAAAGCCCACAGTGTTATACCTAGCTGGAAAGGTATTTTCATGTTTTATCTCATGGTGAATGCGTAATGTCATTTACCTCAATATGGAAACCTATAGATGGCGTTATTTCAAAAGAATGCCGTTTTATGACTTTTTCTCAAAAATTTTAAATGCAATACTATAGTTTTCTTTACATAAATAAATTCAACACAAAAAATTGATGAATATAAGTTTGAAATTTTTAAGGAAAGTGTTGTTTATTTATTAGCGCTATTTATCCAAGTTTAGGTTGTTTCGCGTTTTTAAGAAAACGTTTTCTTAAAAACGTGAAATAGCCGGATAAAACTTTTTATAGGTTAGTTTGAAGAGCATAAAAATAGTTACATTTTGGCGCCAAAAAGGGTTCGATATCTTTTTTTGTTATCAAGTTATTCGCAAATTAGTGAGCAAAAAATAAATAATCATAATGAATTGAGGAAAATGACACTAACGAAAAGACCTTTACCAAAACAAAATACGTTTATAAAAGAAGGTATAAGCAATGAATCCGGCTATTTCCAGCGATTTCTCTTGGTTGATTTTTTTAATAATTTTTTTTGCCGAAGCTCTAGGGCCTATACTTTCTCTAATATCGTACCTTGCCGATTTTAGTGGGACACTCTGTATTTATCGTATGGTTTTTGAGAATCGGTGCAAATCGTATCTACTCGTGTTCAATTTCCAAACGCCTCAACTATATGTTATAATAAGCTTATAAAAGGTTAATAGACATCAAACCTTTGGGAACAAAATTATGTTGAATGTTAATGATTTTTCTAAAATGAGTCCATAGAGCGGTTTTAAAGCTTTTGCAGCCTTTGCAAATTTTAAAGTACCATGTTTTTTCAAGTAGTTACATTGCACTTCCTAATCTTCGCTGGGAATCTCTGGCATGTCTTCGATGTTCTCGGGCTAGACTCTGTAGGGCCAGGACCGCTATAAGAACCCCTAAGCCCCGTCTAGTGTTGATATCAGTTCTTGTTGTTGGTTCTAAAGATGGAACCGCTCGTGAGACGATGTTGGTCCTCTGAGACGTCCGTAGTGATCTCTGTGAATGGTCGGATCCACATACCGTTGCATCGTATTTAATCTGACATTTCGTAAGGGCAAATTCTTGTTTCGCGTCCAATATAATCGATACTTTAAGCCATCGAGAATAGCTCATTGCTGTTTTGGTCATTATGTGTCCCTCACAAGTGGGACATATGTCCATATACAAACAACTTGTCCAATAATTTGTAGATAAGAGAAAGAAATAAAGAAATTTTATTATCTTCAAACTTCCAAATCAACTATTATTTTTTTAATTTCTATTGCCATTCGCATTTTCGCCTCGGGTAACCGGGCGTTTATTATCGCATTACCTTAGAGAGCGTCTGCGGATTCAATTTCTGCATCTAATGTTCGGCAATATCAATTCAGTTTGACAAGTTCGACTCCGGCCGACTATTAATAACGGTTGCGCCTCTATCAAACTGTTGCAATTCTCTTAATTGGACAAGCTAGCACGTTCCCATTCTCCGGCGGATCAATGTGCATCACTATTACCGTCCTTCAGGAATTATACGCCACCTACGGGTTGTCCCGGTGGACGCGGGTGCAAGTGTCGTGTCTGGACTTTATGACGTAGGTGCTCTACGGGGGGTTGACAAACTCTATATTAATATCAGAAGACTAGAGGCTTTTATATGCTCGAGGATGACTGTTAAGAAACAACTAATATTAATGTAAAAAAGCATCCAACAAAACTTTTAGACTATTAGTTGGTGTTTGTTTTTTTTTCACCTTTACCTACTATTTATGTTAATAAAAGAACATTAGTTCTCAAGGAATTTTTCCTTTCCGATATTGAATTAAACAGTAACAGTTGGCAACAAAGGTTTAACAGAACTAAACTTTAAAATCTGCAGTACTTAAACAAATGGTGTTATTAAAAAATACTGATTCGAACATTTCTATATAACTCTTACTAAGCTACGTTTTTAGCAATTAGTTTAGTTAGTCTATCTGCCATTAAAAATTAAATCCCCAACTTCGTAAGTACCCTGTATAGTTCAAATCCGTCAAAGGAAAGACTATGGACCTGATGATTTTATTAATTAAACAATATACATTTTAAGTACCTAATACATGTAACATTTCCATACAAAACAGTAACTATTATAAACAGGACCATTACAATTTATTTTGCACTACATGTAAATTGAAAGTGCCGATATTGGAGGGAGTTAAATTTAAGCCAGATCCAGTGCTGTCAGTTATCGTTGTTTCTAGTTCTGAGTGTTCAATGAGGCTGGCTGCTGTAACTGTTTAAGTTTACTGCGTACGTTGTATTATTGACAAGTTCCGCAGGCTCTGCTGAAGGCTAATAGAGTGGTGGAAAAACGTCTAAACCAGTGGCCTGTATAAGTTTCCGGATGAGGCAAATTGAGATAAGTTGCTCTTTCTTTTGATACATTCCTTATTTTGTTGACGCCAACCACTTAGTTAACACATTTTTCCGTGACGTACCTACATCACAAAAAATCTTCGGCTTGTAGTAATTGACAGACGCAAAGCACAGTATTTGGGGTATATCTTCATTTGGTTTGCACTTGAAATCCCAAAACATCTCGGAGTATGAATTTTGGAATCGGGAATTCTTATAATAATAATTGAATCTTTGTCTTCTATTCGTATATCATCGATTGTTATCTTTCGTAGTTCACCTCTTCTCAAAGCTCCGCAAACACCAATTATTAAAATAATTTTTTTAGCAGAATATGCGAGAATTTTATTTATAAGATTTGTTTGTAGAAAAGTTGTCCAAAATTAGTTAAATCGATCGATTCATATTAATTTGAAATACTTACCTACTGAATTACCTTTTCTAGCAGAAATCTATTATCAGGTGCTCCTTGTGAAAAATCTCAATTTCCTCTTTCGTTCAGATCTCCGGAACGGATCTAATATATTGGACTAAAAATTTGATTCAAAAAGTTTTCAAATTGACCTGTAAACGACCTCCAAGTTACAGTCAAGGTCACCGTTTGATTGCTCACTTTTAATCCTAACATCTCGGTAATTTTTCCACTGATGAGAACCTTCGGAAACAGGCTGTTGGAAATACTGTGTCCATTTCCGGGGTCAAAAATATACGGTTCCATTTAAAATTTTCGGGTTGACCTCTAAATGACCTTGAAGGTCACGGTCAAGGTCATTAGTCAAGGTCATATTCGAACGTAAAAAACCCGATAACTTTCTGTTTTTAGTAAATTAAGTAGTACAGCGTGGTTTAGTATTTTTTTAAGCAACAGGGAAGGGATGTAAACTACCTTTTGTAGCTTTAAAGTACAGGGTGATTTAAGTTAAATACACAGTTCCAGGAATTGATTCCTTATTAAAAAATAAGTCTTGAATGACTTATGCCCTTTTTGGTTTTGTAAAATAATGTCGCTACAAAAAATTATAGAATTTCCCTTGAAAGAAAATACTACATTCCGAGTAACGCATGAGAAGGAATAAATTCTGGAGGGCACTGTTTATACAAAAGAAATTGACATTATTTCATAAATTTCTAAGTTTAGAAAACAGAATTTGCTATAGTACTGTACCTTTTAAAAAAACATATATTCTTTATCAGTTCTACTTTTTACTCCATTTTAATGCTAATTCAAAGAAATTCAATTCCTAACTCCTGATATTGCGGGAAACAACTCTCCAATTAATTAATTAATGAATTAAGAATAATTAATACAAATTTTGATTTGTTTGAATTAGCTTAATAAGTACCTTTAAATAGAGTAAAAACTGTACTTTTTAGGACATATCCATGTTCCCATTTTATTGCTACGCTATGGCTCGGTAGATCCTAAATCCACTCGACAAGTTTTCCAGTGGCGTACAAGTGGTTTTTCAAAAACATGGCAAAAGTGACATACATTTTTATTCTTCTTTGGGTGTATCACATTACTTTAATCCAGTTCAAACCACTTAACAATTTTCAAGTAAATTTCGAATCACCCTGTATTTTGCGCTTACGCGGCATTACAATCGAATATAAAAATGTTGCGATAAACAGTTCCAGCTTGGCAGTCCGTGTTTTCTGGAAACATATTTTTTGCCAGATGAAAAAGGCGAATAGCCGTCGGTTTCCAAGGGGGTATTTCATTCTATCGTTATCAATTTTCTTTTATGTCCTGGCCAATTACATCAGAACCCGTTTCAAAGTTTTTCAGTTCCTCAGGAATGGCGACGTTACATTTGTGTCGATGGAGGATAAACTCTTAATACATCTTCGCAGAGAACAAGCAGAATCGCCTTCTTGTCTACATCCGTTTGTATAATCAATGTTGCAAAAAACGTTATACTGAATATAAGAACTGGCATAATAATGGTAATTTTATAAAAGATATATCCCAGAGTTAGTTGTAAAGAATGATAATCTGCTGCCTCTTCTCCCACGCAGGTGAGTTGGGAACTGATTCGTGCGACATGAGTAAAGGAATGAAATATTATTTTACAGGGTGATTCACAAATGGTGACCAAAAATGAAATTCTTTGGTGGAGTCTTTCCTAAGTTTTTATCTAGGACGCTTCGTTAAGGAGATACAGGGTGTTAAATTTCAAAACATACAATTTTTTTAAATAATTTAAAAATTAGTAAGTGAAATAATTTGAAATTGACCACATGTATTTATGTAAACATTGTCAAAATCTGCGGGCTTTTCCTAAACATTAGATGCTCCAGTGGCGGAGATACAGGGTATCGGTGGCATATTTTTCTAAATGAAATAGTACGCCACTGCTTTACAACCATGATATTTTCGGATTCGTCTTTCAATTTTCTACAAATTACTATTCTCTTAAATTTTTCTAAAAAAACATACCTGACATGACAAACAACTAATCATTCGGTTATCTATTCGGTTAAAGAAATTAATAACAATAGTCATCATTTTAATTATTTTATTTGAGTAAATGCTCAAAAATACCTCCCTCTACAATGTAATTTGTTCGAAATTTATTGATACTTGAATCTGGCGAAAATCATTATTTATTCTTTCTTCTAACTGCTCACAATGTCAAAGTTGCTATCGCAGCCCACTATGTATTAATGTCTTTATTAATGTGTATTTACATTGAGTGATTAATATGAATTAAATATATTAATATGGTTCTGGTTGTATTGGATCTTCAGGAGCCCTGGGATCTTCAGGATCTTCTGGAGCTCTGGGATCTTCAGGAGCCCTCGGGTCCTCTCGATCTTCAGGGGCCCTGGGGTCTTAGGATCTTCTGGAGCCCTTGGATCTTTGGATCTTCAGGAGCCCTGGGATCTTCTGGGTCATCTGGAGCTCTGGGGTCTTCGGGGCCTTCAGGAGCTCTGGGATCTTCTGGGTCCTCTGGAGCCCTGGGGTCTTCTGGGTCCTCTGAAGGCCTTGGGTCTTCTGGATCTTCAGGAGCTCTGGGATTTTCTGGGTGTTCTGGAGCTCTAGAACCTTCTGGTTCGTCAGCTGCTGATCGCGGGTTTTCGGGATCTTCAGGAGCTCTGGGGTCTTCGGGGTCTTCTGGAGCTCTGGGGTCTTCAGGAACCTCAGGAGCCCTTGCATCTTCTGGGTTTTCAGGGGCTCTGGGATCTTCTGGATCTTCAGGGGCCCTTGGGTCTTCTGGATCTTCAGGGGCCCTGGGGTTTTCAGGATCTTCTGGAGCCCTTGGATCTTTGTGTCTTCAGGAGCCCTGGGTCATCTGGAGCTCTGGGGTCTTCGGGGGCTCTGGGGTCTATTTTAAAAAGCATTATATTCGAATATCGAAGTGTGTTCTCAGTTCGTTTAAGTTTTACTCGAAAATCAGGCTTTTTTCGAAAAACATAAGAGCATAGTAATTTGTAGAAAATTGAAAGACGAATCCAAAAATATCATAGTTGTTACCGTAAAGCAGTGGCGTACTATTTTATTTTAAAAAATATGCCACCGATACCCTGTATCTCCGCCACTGGAGCATGTAAATTTTAGGAAAAGCCCTCAGATTTTGGACAATGTTTACATAAATATATGTGCCCAATTTCAAATTATTTCACTTACTAGTTTTTAAATTATTTAAAAAAATTTAAAATATTTGTTTGAAGTTTAACACCCTGTATCTTTTTAACGAAGCGTCCTAGATAAAAAAAAGAATACGAGGTTTTATTTTTGGTCACCATTTGTGAATCACCCAGGATAATATTATAATTGTGTATGAAAATATCCCGTTACATTTCAAATTTAAAGTCGTGAAATAGCTTTGGAGAAAACAATTCCTTTTGTAATTTGTGTGGGAAGGGGAAGGAAAATGTAGTCCATTACTTAAAAAGAAAATTAAAAGTGATGGCCATCCTCTAGGGAAATGGCGAGTTTAAATACAATTCCATAAAAACATGCAATTACGGTAAAATAAATATACCGTAAATATTAGAAAAATTCGTGTATATCTCAGGAGCCAGTGGAAAATTCAGCTCATTGCTTAAAAATTCAAGTTAATGTAGCTACATGTCACTTATCATTTCTTTACGAAATAAAGTGGAAAAATATGACGCACAGCACTGGCCTCAAGATTATTCCTAAACATTTGCAAAGTAGCACTTTATTTTTTTATAGTCGTCCTAAATCAAACACTTATTCATACCAGACAGAACCAAATAAAAAAAATTGAAAGTAACCCCTAAACTTTTATATTGTGCGGCGCGACTATATAATATTACAAATGGAAAGCCACCACTTGCATTAAGAAATAAAACCGAATTCTCCGACCCCTCGTTATTCCCTTCTCTCCATATAGCATAACACCGCAACTTAACTGCAAGATTTATGTCTATTATCCACTTAATTTTATTTCCCTCTCCGAAACCTTTTTAAGGGAACATTTTAACACAGGGGCTACTAAATTGGGTAATATCAATATAAGTTAGTATCGGTGTTTACCAAAATTTTTTAACATTATTCGAGCATTTTAATTAAAGCCGGTCTCACAAGTAGCGACAGTTCGAAATTTTTTTATGCATATTATATTATTTTATAATACAAATATTTTCTGTAAACATTACTAAAATGTGTATTTCGGATCAACGTTTTTTTCTAACTATATCAAATATGACTTACGATCGTTCAAATGTTACAAAAAATGTTATTCAACAGTTAAAATAACTCTGTCAACTTAAAGCTGCTTTCACACGAAGCGACATTTTGTCGCAAACAGGGAAATTTTCATTGTACCAACTTGAGCATAAATTCCATTTATAAAATATACTCTTTTAAGGAACTATTTTGAAATTAATTAATTTATTTGACTATTATGTGGTTTTATAGTATAAAGTTTATATAAACAAGGCTAAAAGTGTATCTACGAGTTGTATATATCTTAAACCCATTACACATGTATTGACATTTTGTGTGTTAACTTTGAAGAAATTGTCTTATTATTATTGTATACCTATTTAATAAAAGTTTTGTTCTAGCTACACCAAATATGATTAAGTCTAACAAAGATTATTCGGCAGTTAAGATGAGTTCAGCAACTTAAAGCCTTTTTCACAGGAAATTAAATTTTGTCTTTTATCGCGTTAAAAAAGAAATGCATGCATTAAAATTTATTCTATTGACTAGACTTTACAGACTTTAAAGAAGATAGTTTCTGTAAACAAGGCTGAAAAATTTATCCACAAGCAAAGCAAAATTTTCTTCTAGTTACAGCAAATATGATAATTAATCGATCAAATGTAACGAGGATTATTGAACATCAGAAATGAGATAGGCGACTTAAAACCGTTCTCACACGAAACGACATTTTGCCTTTTGTTACTACTAATAACACCACTTTCACTGTATTAACTTGAACAAGAATTACATTACTTTGAAAATTAATTTTATTGATCTATAAATTGTTAAAACGTAAATAATAACACAGCCCCACAAAAAAAATTCTGTGCATCGGACTGGACCACTATATCCTTATGTTTTCGAGGTCGCCGAATCCGACGTCCGTTTGACCTTGTCAGGTCAGTTAAAGGTCATTTCAAATTCAAACCGAGAAGCGAATCATTTTACACATCTCCTTTAGGACCAGTTGTCATCGTTGGTATAGTTGTTACCTCGTTTGTCACGATGTCAATTGAAACCTGTAAATCTTAAAGCACAGGACCGTATGCACTTCTTCTGAAATTTCTTCTTATGCTTTGACCATAATGTGTCTCGTAATTTATACTCGAATAGCAATTCGGCGAGTCCGATATTAGTTTACCAATACCGGCCTGATGTAGAATTGACGGTGGCGCGCTAGTCATCAAAGCAAACCTGTACTGGTCCACTAGGTCGTAAATATATTTTTTTGTATGGTACACGGGTTCACTTAGCTTTGCCGCTTTGCCAGTGCCGTACAGAACATTGCTTAGCGGGGGTATGTTGATGATATAATTCGTATTTATGAGTTTATATTATAATTTGTTCGTATCGTATTCAGTAAAGGGTAATAGTTATTAAAATAAATGTTATATGTAATTATCTAGTAATTTAGCGTGGCTCTGTGGAGACTCTTTGAAGCGGAGGATAACGAAATAACTCGGGAAAATCCCCAAATAGTGGAACCGGTTTTTGTCGAAAGTATCGAAACAAACACAGAGTTTAAAAACAAAGATTTACACGTAAAAAGTCAACGTATTATACTAAATATATATATGAATGTTTGAAAATTGAAAATAGTGAACAATGTGATAAAAAAGTTAGGAAAGGGATTAACGAATTAACTAAGATAAAAGGTCAATTTATCGTGTAATTAAAGAAGAATTGATCACGGTACAAAGAGAAAAACGGAAAAAAGAAAATTGACGATTTTACCAGATGTAATGCGGCGCACAATTTATAATATGTATAAAGAAAATAAAGTTCCTACTTTAAACATGATTCGAGATAAATTAAGCGATTATCCTGATGACAAGGTCAGACGGCCCTCGGATTCGGACTCAGCGACCTCGAAAACATAAGGATATAGTGGTCCAGTCCGATGCACAGATTTTTTGTGGGGTTGTGTAATCTATTAAGCCTGACAAAGACTACTCGACAGTTAAAACGAGCATAAGGACTTCAAGCTGTTCCTACACGAAGCGACATTTTGTCTTTTATCGCACTAAAGAAAACATTAATCTATGAAAATAAATTTCGATGATTTGTAGGCTGTTTGAAGCGATTGTTTTGTAAAAAATTACGTATTTATACAATTCCGTAATGAAAAAAAATATGTTCAGAACAAAACGCGTATCCATCTATCAATTGTGACTAATAATGACCTGTTTTAAAACATATTAATTATATTCGCCAGTTACGTACTTTTACAGTACACAAACTGTATCCACGAGTTGAGAATCGAATCAAACGAACCCGTTCCTTGTACGACATTAGTAATTAATATCCTCCACCGAGAGCCGTATTATTCCGAGAGAACCCGGTCCCTTTCAGAAGCGGCACTACCCTCTTAACACCTCTCCGATAAGGGCAACTAGTAACTGTGGAGGCAAAGGATCATTGTCTGAGGTGAGTGCATTCAGTCAAGCTAGTCAGTTGCCACGTCTCGATCTTTTGTGTCTCCGCTTTCCCCCCGTAGCCCCGCGCTTCACAAAGGGCCACCCACGCCGCAATTAACGACCGCAAACTTAATTATTACTGGTTGCATAACGTGTCACCGCTTACTGGGGTAAATCTTGCTGTGGAAGAGAAGCGATCTGTCACGACAAATTGTGGGTGCCAGGTCGACAGAGAACGAGGTTCATATTATCATCAGTTCTTATAGTTACGTTTTACTTGCTTTGGTTTACGTAAGGATTTGCGTGGAATGAGAGCAGTGCATATAGAGGTATGGAATATCAAAGCCCGCATAATTAAAATGGGATGGGGTCGGAGAAAATATGTTTTTATTTTTCAGGGAGATATGGGAAATCGATGAAATTTAATTAAAAACCTCAATATCTTTCACTGCGTATTAAAATTGAATCGGATTATCGTCAAATACGTACATGTATTTCATATTTATAATTAAAATATACGTTATCGACATTGTGTTTCATTTTGAGTGAATTGCATAGAATCCAGTACCTCGGAAATCAAGACAGAAAAAAAATGGAGTTGAAAAACCGATTATAAAAAGTGTAGTCGAATTGTAGGTAATCAATTTCTGATTTACTCTTTCTTATTTTTTTCCAAACTCTGTTTTTTTATTCGGCAGTTTGATTCTAACCCGTGGTCAGTTTTGCTTCTTCTTTCGCTTCACTGACTACCTTAATCACCATTTATCACACACATTTTATCGATTTTTTTAATTGTCTAATTTTCAGTTCTGCAATCCTGACAGTAAAAAATGAGATGTGGTAAAATATACGAGTGTTAATACTACACCCACAAGAGCATCATCTTCAAGCCATTTTTTAATGTAAAGTGGGAATGTACAAGATGTACATTTCATATTCGATGAGTGTTATTTCCCAGTTTCTAGACGATATGCAGGCGTGGGTTCAGCGTATTATATTCTGATGTAGAATTTATGATGTCACCCATTGTGCCTGCTGCCAATAACAGTTAAAATTAAAAATCGACATTACGAAGCCAATAACAGTTATTTTTTTAACTAGGAGAACATATGAGGGGCCGCTCTAATTTATTTAAAACAAACTCGAAATTCCCCTTTGATCTATTTAAGAAGATTTGTTTTTGCGGCGCATATTTATCGTTTTGTAACTTTTTCGGACCTTTTATTTAAAATGGCGTTTCGTATCTTCTGTTTCGGTACCATTATATTCAAGTCTTTACTTTACTTATAGATTTAATGATTATTTAAAATAAATGAAATTGACAATTTTTTCGGGATAATTCAAAACTAAAAAGATAACTCAAAATAGCAATGAATTTTCTATAAAAGTACTATGAAACTTTGTTGATTTAACCGATTTTAAGAAAAAAAAACCATATTCAGAGATAGAAAATGGCAATCTTGTATTTCGAATTCTAAGTCGTAATTCTGACTTTACCTAAGTCGGAATTTTGAGTGCAAAGTTGCAACTTCAAGTTCAAGGTCAGAATTCTAACTTTAAAGCCGAAATTCCTATAGATTTTCAGAGTTCAAAGTTCGAAATCAAATTTAGAATTTTGTTTTTAAAGTAGGAATGCCATGTTTAAAGTCGGAATTCGTAGTATAAAGCCGGAATCTCGAGTTTAAAGTGAAAATTCCGAGTTCAAAGTTGCAATCCCAAATTGAAAGTCAGAATTTCGACTTCATAGTGGGCATTCTGAGTTGAAATTAGAAAGTCAGAAGTTAAAGAAGGGAATTCCAAATTGAAAGTCAGAACCCCGAGTTCAAAGTAGGAATTCTGAATTCAAAACTGAAACCTTGAATTTATAGTCAGATTGTAGAGTTCAACGTCGCAATCCCCAAATAAGTCAGAATTTTGACTTGAAAGTCGAAATCCCGAGTTTAAAATGAAAATTCCGAGTTTAAAATCGGAACTATTAGTTTATAGACAAAATGACATACCACAATTCAGATTTCAAAATCATAATCTCGTTTTTAAAGTCGGAAAAGGAATCCCAAGTGCGAAATCGCCGTTTAAAGTAGAAATCCGAGTTCGATATAGGAATCCCAAGTTTAAAGCGGGAATTCAGAGTTTGAAATAGAAACTGCGAGTTTAGTCAGAATGCCAAGTTTAAATTACCAATGCCGAGTTCAAAGTAGGAATTCCGAATTTAAAATCGTAACTCCGAATTTATAGTCAGAATGCCATGTTTAAAGACGGAATTCGTAGTCTAATGCCGGAATTTCGAGTTTAAAGTGGAAATTCCGAGTTTAAAGTTGCAATCCCGAGTTCAAAGTCAGAATTTCGACTTCAAAGTGGGCGTTCTGAGTTTAAATTAGGAATTACAAATTGAAAATCGGAACCCCGAGTTCAAAGAAGGAATTCTGAATTCAAAACCGAATTTATAGTCAGAATGCAGAGATCTACGTCGCAATCCCCAATACAGTCAGAATTTTGACTTGAAAGTCGAAACCCCGATTTTAAAATCAGAATAAAAGTGGAAATTCCGAGTCCAAAATCAGAACTCTTGAGTTTATAGAGAGTATGTCAAGTTTAAAATTACAATTCAGGTTTCAAAATCAGAACTCCGTTTTTAATGTCGGGATTCCCATATCAAAAAGGAATCCCAAGTGGGAATTCGTCATTTAAAGTTGAAATCCCGAGTTCGAAATAGGAATCCCAAGTTTATAGTCAGAATGCCAAATTTAAATTATCAATCTCGACTTCAAAGTAGGAATACCTTCTTTAAAGTCGTAATTTCGAGTTCAAATTGGAAATCCCAAGTTTAAAGTCGAAATTCCAAGTCAAAATCGCAATCCCGAATTCAATAAGAATTCCAAAATTGAAGCGGGAACCCCCAGTTCAAAGTGAGAACTGTGTTTAAAATCGACATTGCGAATGTATAGTTAAAATGCCAAGTTTAAATTGGCAATCCCGAGTTCAAAGGCAGAACAAATGCCATTTTTCAAAGCGGGATTTCAAGCTCGAATTAAAAATAGGTATCCCAAGTTTAAAGTCAGAATTCCGAATTTAAAAATAAAATCGAGTTCAAAGTCGAAATTACCGGTTTTAAAACGGAATTTCTAATTCAAAGTCGGAAATATGAATTCCCAGTTTAAAGCTAGAATTGCGGGTTTATTTTTTAATAACTTAGGGTGACCCTTCTACTCCTTCATATTTTAAATTCCAACCACTTTTAGGTAAAGTGTTTGTTACGCTTATGAATGTGAATAAATACTTTCTACTGAGTGTTATTTAGTGTTAAAATCATTCAATTTTTTACATTATAAGATAAGTTTTCCAAGTATATCCATTCTTATTTCCTTCGACGCTTCTTTTACCTTCGCACTGTCGTCACAACTTATTTCAACGGTATCGTATCCCCAATTTTTCAACATCGTATCGTGTTGCCTCGTGCTATTCTATAATAACTTCATTCGAAAGTTCCTCGGATATAAAATATGATTTTTTAACTTTCCCATATTCATAGTGTTAGAATCGAGTGTTTCCAGCTCTTCGCTTGTTATTATTAATGGTTAACATGTTACTAGATCGGATTTATCAATTTTTTTCATCGCCAAAAACCATTAATCTCTCGCAATACGGTATGCCCGGTTAAGTATACGGGTTAGTAGTGATGGATGCCGAAAATTACCGGGGACGGGGTGAGGGAAGAAGGGGGGCCCCAGAAACAATGGCATATAAAACTGGATTGTTAACGTTTAGCTGCGGAGTAGCGTTAAAAGGCTAACGATCTCTGCCTTGAGAACCATCATCCGCAGCCACCCTTCTGCGAGCATGAAAGCCCTTAATATAACTGCGAACTACTTACATTACTTTGTACGCCCTGCCCAGAAGGCAGGAGGGATCGACCGGGTCTGTCGAGTACGCGTTGACGTACGGAACGGTCGAGAAAACGTAAAAAATCGAAAATTGAAAGCACTGCGGTTAAGCAGGGTGTTTTTTATGATCATGTCGGGGCTTCAAGGGTGTGTTTCGAGGATCATTTTAAGCCAAATGGTCTCATTGAATCTAAGACTAAAACCACTGGTTTTTGGAATTTTTGGGATTTAAAAATGTTTTTAGGTAGATTGATTAAACTTGGGGTAGTTGTAGTAGACTGAAATCCTTGCATACTACCCCCATCCTGGAGAAACAACCCCAATTTCCAGTTTTTAAGTACATATTTCTAAAGTACAGTTGACCTTGGCAAACTCCAGGGTTAAAACTACCCTGCTCGCAATATCGAAATCACCAAAAAACCGGAAACGACGGGGATCACGATGGTGGTGTTTTTGTTCGTTGGGGGTAGTTACGAGTGGTTGTGGGATGAAAAATTTGTATTGAATATTTGTGTATAATATTGGTTTAGTTAGAGTATAGTACAGACTATATACAATGCAATAATAATGAAAGCTTTGCTAATATAACGCGTTCTAACCAGGCACTTGGTCTTAGTTAATGATCTGCGGATAACAAGGGTCGACGTACAATCGCACCTCTTGATCGCACTTCGGACGCTTTTGGAACGGAGGGATTTCTCCTTTCCTGGTGCTGCTTATTTCGTTAATTTCATCGTTGGATAGTGCGTTTGATGGTTGCCGATGATTTAAAGAAAACTCGAAACATCCGCGATTTTCTTGGCGATGTGGGTGGTTTGTGTGAGAGGCTCGACATCTTCGGTTATATATTACTCTGTTGAGTGATTTTAGAGCTTTTTCGAGCTTTTTTGGATTGGAAACATGGGTAAAATTTGGTCGTTTTATATATAAAATAGAATATGTGAGTTCGAATGGCTCTGAAATTTACAAGTAGTTTGGACCTTTAATATATTGTATATTTTACACTGCTCACTCAATTTCACTCAAATATGTGAGTTCGAATGGCTCCAAAATTTACAAGTAGTTTGGACCTTTAATATATTGTATATTTTACACTGCTCACTCAATTTTACACAATAATGTGTCAATTTCTGTCCGCACCCGATTGAGTAAAATATTGACTCTATTAGTATGAGTACAACTAAAATTTTGTGAGGGAAACTATTGCAACAGAAATGACTGAAATTTTACTCAAATCCGAGTTTCTGCTAACTGCTAAGTGAGTGACTTTTGACTCTATTCTGAGTATGTAAAACCAATTAAGAGTTGACTTTTTCTCTAAATTTAACTATTATTGAGTAATTTTGTACTCAGACTTGGTTTATATTCTCTTTAAATTTAAATTTGAATATTGTATTAGTCATAGACTACTAAGCTGCCACAGTGGTTTCTACACAAGTCTGTTTTAGAGACAATATTTTAGTCTCCATTAAAGGAATTGGTTAACGATCGGACGAATAGATTGCCATAACCTATATTATACGTTACAGGTACGTAAGTAAGTATAGGTAACAATTTAACTATCCATTTATTTAACCTAATATTAATCGAGACTCGATATATTATTGTTTTTTGTTATTGTGATCAAACCACTGCATTTGTCACCACGCCACGATATGACCTAATGAGGAAGATAGGAATAGACAAAGACAACGCACGACAACCATATAATGAAGTAGGGTCACTCAATAATGAGGACATTTACTTCGATTTAGGTACCAAATACGAGTTTATCTGGAGAATTTATTTAACGGGTACCTACATTTGAGTGAAAGTACTCAAGTTTTAGTTCAAATATTATCACAAATAAGTAAAATTATCAAAATGCTCAATATTGAGAATCGATTCACTCCGTACCTTTATTGCTTTCACTCACACCGACTTTTTTACTGTATAGAATATTTACTTTATGTATGTCTCAGTGTTGTATCATCTAATAATAGTTTTCCGCTTTCACCATACTGGGGATGAAATTTGATCCACCCCGTAGACTTCTACTGGTTCCACCCCTCCGAAACGGTCACTTTTAATGATTTAATGTCGCTACTTACAGCAGCTGTAGCTTGTCAAATAAAAGTCAATAAAACGACGAAGGGCATATTTGCGTCAATTTTTGTATCCATAAAATATCCATCGCTTCGACATTAAATCGAATAACTGTTCTAGCGGCACCAACACGTGTACCTCAGTACGTATCGAACTGCTCGTCCACGTCGTTCACTGCGACAGTGAATGAAAAGATAAGGAAACAAAAGCGGTTACGTAAAATTCGTACAACTATTTGTATGAAGATATGCCTAAGGTGTTCTCGTTCCTACGTTCGTTTTTTTGTGGCAAAATGTTATGGCTTAATCTTTATGCGTATTAAATTATATAAAGGTCACGAAGTTTCTTTAAATCTTCAATAATTAATTGGCAAACCTAAGAAATAATTAACCGTCGATCTTATAGGGAAAGGTATGCCATAACGACGTAATATTCAGTAAACTGTTTTAAAAATTAATGTGAGGGTTATCAAATGATAATTTTAACCTTGACCTTGACAGCAAGGTCAAAGTTGAAATCACATCCGGATGTAAAATTTTCAGCCGAATCCATTCCCAGTGTAAAAAAGAAAGGATCAAATTTAAAATTATGAAGTTGACCTTCAATTGACCTTCAAGGTCAGGTTAAGGTCAAATTCAAGGTTAGTAACCGTTTTCCCCCAATGAACTGAACAACTTTCATTTAGGTCATTTTTGGATCGGAGGCTTTACTGACGAGATATTCACATAATCGATTAAAATGGGACACGAGGTATATTGGTAATAGTATGTACCAGTGACGGCTCGTCATATGAAGCAACTGAGGCAGGGCCTCAATGTAAAATTTGGCTCTCACACCGTATATTTTAATATCTACTATTCTACTATTAACCTAAATAAATAGTTAGGTAAACTAAATTCCAATTACCCATTACATTTATCAAAAATCAAAATAACAGTATAAAATAATTGTTTGAATATTGAATACTCCCCACTAGTCCCCACCATAGTGAAGCCAGAAATTCTTTGCTTGTAGGCTCGTCATTTGCCTACAATACGCTACAGTTCCCCTCCACGCGAGGCGGTTAAAATAACGTGATTTAAGAGGGAACTGAGGCCGGCTCAAAGCTGCTTATAGTTTCAGTCTTTTAGTTCGGGGTTAATGTACGTGTCTCATAGTACGCGGACAGTGTCTGATGTCAGTGTAAGGGATAGTACAAAGGCTTTAAGGATAAGGACAAGGCAGGTATTCATTTAAAGTAAATAAAAAACAACTACCTTACGACAAAACAAAGTAAGGCTAAATTTAACGTAATTTAATAGATCCTTATTATATTAGCAAATAATGAAACTATCTCACAATATTGTTTTATCTCTTGAAACGGCTTTTTTATGACGTAAACTACTGTTCTAAACAAATTAAAATCACTAGTCAAAGAATTTCTGAATTAAGAAACGAAGAAAAATTTAAAAATATTTTTAATTATGCGAAAAATATTACTGGACTACCAAGTAAACGGGACAAAAGTTGCGACGAATTAGAAATATTTTCGAAATATATTTCCCCTTAAGTACCTACTCGCTTTGAGAATTTATATGATTTAAATTTTTTGCTTTAATAGATTCTTCAAAATTTTCCGAATATGCAAACAGATTTCCCGAAAAATCGTTTGAATGTTTATTACAACTGTATCCAAACGTTTTTAAAATAGATAGGTTGAAAACCGAACTTAATGTTTTGCACAGAGACGAACAATTTCGTANTTCAAGTTTAACAAACTTATTTCACTGAGAATAATCCTTTTAAAATCTAAAACATACATTATTAAATTCCTTTAATGTCGAAAATTTATGTCAACACAGTAGTATTTGCAACAGTTTTATCTTACCTACGTCATTTGGTACTGTATGTCTTGGAATATTAGTTGATGAGCCTAAAAATTAAATCACAGGAAAAACATAATATATATATTTATATAGAATTGAAACTGAAATTACTATCCAAATATAGACAAGTCAGCAAATGAAACAAAAGATAGTGGGATAGATACGCAATGCTGCATACCTCACCATCATTCTTTTGACTTTTCTCTCTACATTTGAACAGTAATTTCAATTATACATATACATATAATTCAACTTACTCTGTGACGACTCAGTCCTAATGGAAGTAGTTTCTTCATCAGCAGCATCAATCAATTTATTTTGAGAAATAAGCACACTTGTCTGCCGTTCCAATGTGGAAACACTTTCACGTCTATGTTGATTTTGTCCATACTTGTTATGAGATGATGTCTTTTCCAAGTCTTCATAATTTTGTTGCAAATCCAAAAAATCAGATGTATGTAATGTTTCACTTCTCTTTACTGGTGCATCACATGCTGAGCTGCTTGATTTAGTTAACAAAGCTTCTGATTTACGTACTAAAATTATTTAATTCAGTTTTCCTTGTGCAAAGAGATCTCTAACAAAAATTAACAATTTTCTATTAAGTTCTCACCTGCTATATCTTTTCTTAGTATAGGATAGATGTTATCATCAGGCGATTCGTCACCTGACGAGTTTGAATCAGAATCATTATACCTTCTATTTCTTTGTGGCTTTCTATAACCTCTACCTTTAATAAAACTCTCCGCAGCTGAAGTTAATTCATCTGTATCTTGCGCCTTTGTCGCTTTTCTTTGGGCAATGTTGAAGTCATCTGAAACGTTATGTATTATAATAATGTTAATTAAAAAAACTACGGTTAACAGTGAAATATGTGAAAAGATAACTAAAATTTATATCATCCAATTGTTTTTTTATTGTTACATTGCTTTTGATATTCGTACAACCTAAGTAGAGGTATAAATCACTATAGGAGTTACATCCTTAATAATTTATAATTCACCATGAAAAATATATTAATAACTATATTATTTTTTGACCATGGCAATAGACCAAAGAAAAAACTTACCATATTCGCCCATCAACATTGCTGGATATGCTTTCCATTCTACTCCCGGATCCTGTCCAATTTTAATGAAATCTATGATTTTAGATTTTTTTGTATGCGTTGGAGGCCAAAAGCATTCCTTAGAAGAACGTACAAACCATTTTGTAGGTACCACTTCTACTGCATTTTCATTGGTGAATTTTATAACAGCCCAACCCATGATTTCAAGAACTGTTAGTACGATTAAAAGCTAAATTTTGTTTACAAAAATTACTTAACTGAAGTCCAAAAAGAATAACAAATATAAAAATAATCACACAATATGAGAAAAAAAACATTACTATCTACTTAGAAAATTAAACCATTACAGATGTAGTAATGGAAATGAAACTAATTTATTTTTGTATGGTAAAACCATCACTTTTTTCGAAATTGAGGTTACTGGAAAACTATATTGTACATTGTCAATTTTAGAAATGAAATTAATGCCAAAATGAGAAGAATTACAAGGTTTTTTTAAGAAACTTTCTGATTTCTTATATATTAATCCTATAATGACCACAGACGCTTGATATGTAGCAAAGTTTTTAATCTCAACAATGTTTCCATCCTTAAGTTCCACAAATCGGTCACATACCTTGCTCACATTTAAAAAATATTCATTTGTTTGCATAGCTTTATATTGAGGAGAATTACAGTTTTGCAATAATGGTCCAGAATAATGTTTAATAAGAAATTTAGTTCTATTACTATTACTGGGGTTTAACTCCAACGGCCCTAGCTGTCTTTGTTCAATTGTTCTTCGAACAACTTGCTGAAGAGGCATAGCAACTTTTCGTACTTTTTTTATTAATTGTGGCATAAAATTTTCAAATGGAAAAGCACTGAAACTGTCAAGGCAACCAAAAAGTTTTACACATTCTGACAAATGTAGAAGATTATGAACATTGTGCGATATAAAATCTGGACCGTAAATTTGTATTGAATTGAGTATAAAATGTTTATATAAATCATTTGCATAGTCCACAAAAATATTATTGGCTGAAAATTCTTTACTAACTAATATAAGAGTAGCTATACTAAGGCAAACAAAATTATTATAAATTTTAGATGGTAATACTTTCCTAAAAACTATTAAACCAGTGTATAATAGGAGGAGTCTAAATTCTGCTGCTTTATATCTTTTACATTCAATTAAAGATCTTGGTTTGCGGGCAAATTCTCTTGGTATAAACTTTTTTAATTTTAGTAGCTCATTACTTATCGAATTAATGTCTGAAGCACGAAGTTTATGGGGCGGTTTACCATAAACCCAACCATATCTTTTATTACATAATAATCTCTTTACTACTCCTAACAAAATACAGTGCATGTAATCAATTGGAACATTATTGATCATATTAAAATCAGGTATGTTTTCTATTAAACTTTTTCCAGTATGATGTTCAGATTGTGATCGGTTTCTAAAAGAAAAGTCTGTTCTCTGTTGAAAATTTGTGTTTAAAAAACATAAGACATTTTTATGCAGATCTCCTTCCAAGCAACATTTAGTACAAGAAAAAAAAGCAGAGTGACTTTTTATGTACAAAACATATGCTTTAGCAGGTACATCACAGATCAGCATTGAAACCCGGAACTTATATTTTTGTGAATTTATCAAAAGACCATTATTAACTAAATGAATACATTCATTAACAAAATCTGTTAAAAATTCATTGGCTTCTGGTTTTCCGACACCTTTATAAAGACCCACACAAAACACTTTTTTATCTAATACCTTAATTGATTTTACCATACATAATATAGGCCAAAAAGATTCATTAGAGCTTTTAAATAAAGGCACTCCATCAATATTGACAGCAATAGAAAACATATCTGTTGATGATAGTTTTACAGATTTGTTACACAGATTCATTAAGCTTTCGTGTATTCCAAAGTAATAATAACAGCCATTAGTTCCTAATTGTCTTAAATCAGTTACGGTGGGAGTACGTAAAAGGCTTCTGGGGTCTTTCGGTAAACTTTTTAATTGTGTTCCAGGATAATCTCCTTTTAGTAATATTAATAGTTTACCCAAAGTAGAAAGTGGTACATTTTCTTGTACAGCCCATTTAGCTAATTCTAAAGAAAAATCGGAAATACGAGTAGAAATATCATCGGAAGAGTCATAATTTAATGGCTCTATTGGTTGACAAAGCTGAAGAGTATCTTGTGTGTTCAATAGAATTTCTGAATTAATCCCATCATTACTTATACAATTTAAATCACATGCTGAACTTTGTGAAACTGCTATAGGTTGGAGTGAATTCACATGAAGTGCTGAAGGTAGGCTCATACAGTTATTTTGACTATTATGATTGTATGAAGCTAATAAACAATTTACCCTATTTTGAACTTTCCTTTTCAAATACTTTTTACCACTTCCTTCTTTATTGAAAGGTTTCGACATGCTACAAATTTTTATTGTTAAATGTTTGTTAACAAAATCATAAACTTACCTTGTTAATTGTTATTAATTATTCAGGCAACACTTACTTGTGCTTATCTACTTGTGTCTATGTGACTCATAATCGTGGCGATCATAGCGTGATTGGCGTGGCAAGCCGGTAGTTGGCGCCAACCGCCGGTCGGAGCTTGACAGTGTTGCTAGATTTTTATAAAGAGGTACGTTCAGCAAGAATCACTTAAAATATCTGCAAGTCCCTAAAGCAAATAGTGACGTGATTTTTACCTAAGACTATTTCGTAACATAATATTTAATATATATATACAAATACAAAGCCTCTACCATAATTTTTTTGGTTATTTTGCTCCGACTTTACATCGACAAAAATTAAGAATTCAGAACGCATGCTAATTCTAAATCTGGCTACACTGTCGCATAACGCCATAAAAATTGTACCAATCATGAAGCTGATGATGATTATTTTTATTAAAATGCACCAATCACAGCAGACAGACGAACTTTAGCAAAGTTAACAAATAAGAATCTAGAATCCAGGACAGTGGCAAATTCAAATATTACAAAACCTAATCTACAATAAACTTCCTTTAATATATGTTATATAAAACCACTAACACGATGAAAGATGTTTTAGGTGTTATTTAATATTTGGTAATGAATTTTTGATTGTTTAATGTAAGTATTTCCAGAAAAGTATGGGGCCGTTTTTATCATATTTTTATTATTTTTACACTGTAACAATATATATGACCTTGAGAATGTCGTTTCGTTAACTTTCTTTTAAAACGTAATTAGAATTACTCTTTTTCATTTAATATTCTGTGTTTAGACTGATAACAAGTAAAACACCACTTTTTCCTTTTAGTAAAATGTCACAGCTTAATAAACTGTGAAAATGTGACTGAAACGAAACGTCCCGCCCCCCTTACGTACGTATTACATAAATATGTTGATTCCAAAAATGTACCTAAAAATATATACCTTTTGTGTACATTTATCGTAAGTACATGTAAGGAATATCCAGAACGTACCTCAATTGCTATATTCATAGAATATACATGTAAAGACATACCTCTTGGATATGTTCTTAGTAAATACATATGGGAAATGTTCAATATCGGAGGTTATATGCACATACCAGGAATATACATTAAATTATTTTCATATCATGAACTTGTGAGGTATATACATTGAACCTTTAATGCTATCTGGGATCATCTTCAAGCCATTTTTTAATGTAAAGTGGGAATGTACAAGATGTACATTTCATATTCGATGAGTGTTATTTCCCAGTTTCTAGACGATATGCAGGCGTGGGTTCAGCGTATTATATTCTGATGTAGAATTTATGATGTCACCCATTGTGCCTGCTGCCAATAACAGTTAAAATTAAAAATCGACATTACGAAGCCAATAACAGTTATTTTTTTAACTAGGAGAACATATGAGGGGCCGCTCTAATTTATTTAAAACAAACTCGAAATTCCCCTTTGATCTATTTAAGAAGATTTGTTTTTGCGGCGCATATTTATCGTTTTGTAACTTTTTCGGACCTTTTATTTAAAATGGCGTTTCGTATCTTCTGTTTCGGTACCATTATATTCAAGTCTTTACTTTACTTATAGATTTAATGATTATTTAAAATAAATGAAATTGACAATTTTTTCGGGATAATTCAAAACTAAAAAGATAACTCAAAATAGCAATGAATTTTCTATAAAAGTACTATGAAACTTTGTTGATTTAACCGATTTTAAGAAAAAAAAACCATATTCAGAGATAGAAAATGGCAATCTTGTATTTCGAATTCTAAGTCGTAATTCTGACTTTACCTAAGTCGGAATTTTGAGTGCAAAGTTGCAACTTCAAGTTCAAGGTCAGAATTCTAACTTTAAAGCCGAAATTCCTATAGATTTTCAGAGTTCAAAGTTCGAAATCAAATTTAGAATTTTGTTTTTAAAGTAGGAATGCCATGTTTAAAGTCGGAATTCGTAGTATAAAGCCGGAATCTCGAGTTTAAAGTGAAAATTCCGAGTTCAAAGTTGCAATCCCAAATTGAAAGTCAGAATTTCGACTTCATAGTGGGCATTCTGAGTTGAAATTAGAAAGTCAGAAGTTAAAGAAGGGAATTCCAAATTGAAAGTCAGAACCCCGAGTTCAAAGTAGGAATTCTGAATTCAAAACTGAAACCTTGAATTTATAGTCAGATTGTAGAGTTCAACGTCGCAATCCCCAAATAAGTCAGAATTTTGACTTGAAAGTCGAAATCCCGAGTTTAAAATGAAAATTCCGAGTTTAAAATCGGAACTATTAGTTTATAGACAAAATGACATACCACAATTCAGATTTCAAAATCATAATCTCGTTTTTAAAGTCGGAAAAGGAATCCCAAGTGCGAAATCGCCGTTTAAAGTAGAAATCCGAGTTCGATATAGGAATCCCAAGTTTAAAGCGGGAATTCAGAGTTTGAAATAGAAACTGCGAGTTTAGTCAGAATGCCAAGTTTAAATTACCAATGCCGAGTTCAAAGTAGGAATTCCGAATTTAAAATCGTAACTCCGAATTTATAGTCAGAATGCCAAATAGCAATCTCGAGTTCAAATATAAAATTTTGTTTTTAAAGTAAGAATGCCATGTTTAAAGACGGAATTCGTAGTCTAATGCCGGAATTTCGAGTTTAAAGTGGAAATTCCGAGTTTAAAGTTGCAATCCCGAGTTCAAAGTCAGAATTTCGACTTCAAAGTGGGCGTTCTGAGTTTAAATTAGGAATTACAAATTGAAAATCGGAACCCCGAGTTCAAAGAAGGAATTCTGAATTCAAAACCGAATTTATAGTCAGAATGCAGAGATCTACGTCGCAATCCCCAATACAGTCAGAATTTTGACTTGAAAGTCGAAACCCCGATTTTAAAATCAGAATAAAAGTGGAAATTCCGAGTCCAAAATCAGAACTCTTGAGTTTATAGAGAGTATGTCAAGTTTAAAATTACAATTCAGGTTTCAAAATCAGAACTCCGTTTTTAATGTCGGGATTCCCATATCAAAAAGGAATCCCAAGTGGGAATTCGTCATTTAAAGTTGAAATCCCGAGTTCGAAATAGGAATCCCAAGTTTATAGTCAGAATGCCAAATTTAAATTATCAATCTCGACTTCAAAGTAGGAATACCTTCTTTAAAGTCGTAATTTCGAGTTCAAATTGGAAATCCCAAGTTTAAAGTCGAAATTCCAAGTCAAAATCGCAATCCCGAATTCAATAAGAATTCCAAAATTGAAGCGGGAACCCCCAGTTCAAAGTGAGAACTGTGTTTAAAATCGACATTGCGAATGTATAGTTAAAATGCCAAGTTTAAATTGGCAATCCCGAGTTCAAAGGCAGAACAAATGCCATTTTTCAAAGCGGGATTTCAAGCTCGAATTAAAAATAGGTATCCCAAGTTTAAAGTCAGAATTCCGAATTTAAAAATAAAATCGAGTTCAAAGTCGAAATTACCGGTTTTAAAACGGAATTTCTAATTCAAAGTCGGAAATATGAATTCCCAGTTTAAAGCTAGAATTGCGGGTTTATTTTTTAATAACTTAGGGTGACCCTTCTACTCCTTCATATTTTAAATTCCAACCACTTTTAGGTAAAGTGTTTGTTACGCTTATGAATGTGAATAAATACTTTCTACTGAGTGTTATTTAGTGTTAAAATCATTCAATTTTTTACATTATAAGATAAGTTTTCCAAGTATATCCATTCTTATTTCCTTCGACGCTTCTTTTACCTTCGCACTGTCGTCACAACTTATTTCAACGGTATCGTATCCCCAATTTTTCAACATCGTATCGTGTTGCCTCGTGCTATTCTATAATAACTTCATTCGAAAGTTCCTCGGATATAAAATATGATTTTTTAACTTTCCCATATTCATAGTGTTAGAATCGAGTGTTTCCAGCTCTTCGCTTGTTATTATTAATGGTTAACATGTTACTAGATCGGATTTATCAATTTTTTTCATCGCCAAAAACCATTAATCTCTCGTAATACGGTATGCCCGGTTAAGTATACGGGTTAGTAGTGATGGATGCCGAAAATTACCGGGGACGGGGTGAGGGAAGAAGGGGGGCCCCAGAAACAATGGCATATAAAACTGGATTGTTAACGTTTAGCTGCGGAGTAGCGTTAAAAGGCTAACGATCTCTGCCTTGAGAACCATCATCCGCAGCCACCCTTCTGCGAGCATGAAAGCCCTTAATATAACTGCGAACTACTTACATTACTTTGTACGCCCTGCCCAGAAGGCAGGAGGGATCGACCGGGTCTGTCGAGTACGCGTTGACGTACGGAACGGTCGAGAAAACGTAAAAAATCGAAAATTGAAAGCACTGCGGTTAAGCAGGGTGTTTTTTATGATCATGTCGGGGCTTCAAGGGTGTGTTTCGAGGATCATTTTAAGCCAAATGGTCTCATTGAATCTAAGACTAAAACCACTGGTTTTTGGAATTTTTGGGATTTAAAAATGTTTTTAGGTAGATTGATTAAACTTGGGGTAGTTGTAGTAGACTGAAATCCTTGCATACTACCCCCATCCTGGAGAAACAACCCCAATTTCCAGTTTTTAAGTACATATTTCTAAAGTACAGTTGACCTTGGCAAACTCCAGGGTTAAAACTACCCTGCTCGCAATATCGAAATCACCAAAAAACCGGAAACGACGGGGATCACGATGGTGGTGTTTTTGTTCGTTGGGGGTAGTTACGAGTGGTTGTGGGATGAAAAATTTGTATTGAATATTTGTGTATAATATTGGTTTAGTTAGAGTATAGTACAGACTATATACAATGCAATAATAATGAAAGCTTTGCTAATATAACGCGTTCTAACCAGGCACTTGGTCTTAGTTAATGATCTGCGGATAACAAGGGTCGACGTACAATCGCACCTCTTGATCGCACTTCGGACGCTTTTGGAACGGAGGGATTTCTCCTTTCCTGGTGCTGCTTATTTCGTTAATTTCATCGTTGGATAGTGCGTTTGATGGTTGCCGATGATTTAAAGAAAACTCGAAACATCCGCGATTTTCTTGGCGATGTGGGTGGTTTGTGTGAGAGGCTCGACATCTTCGGTTATATATTACTCTGTTGAGTGATTTTAGAGCTTTTTCGAGCTTTTTTGGATTGGAAACATGGGTAAAATTTGGTCGTTTTATATATAAAATAGAATATGTGAGTTCGAATGGCTCTGAAATTTACAAGTAGTTTGGACCTTTAATATATTGTATATTTTACACTGCTCACTCAATTTCACTCAAATATGTGAGTTCGAATGGCTCCAAAATTTACAAGTAGTTTGGACCTTTAATATATTGTATATTTTACACTGCTCACTCAATTTTACACAATAATGTGTCAATTTCTGTCCGCACCCGATTGAGTAAAATATTGACTCTATTAGTATGAGTACAACTAAAATTTTGTGAGGGAAACTATTGCAACAGAAATGACTGAAATTTTACTCAAATCCGAGTTTCTGCTAACTGCTAAGTGAGTGACTTTTGACTCTATTCTGAGTATGTAAAACCAATTAAGAGTTGACTTTTTCTCTAAATTTAACTATTATTGAGTAATTTTGTACTCAGACTTGGTTTATATTCTCTTTAAATTTAAATTTGAATATTGTATTAGTCATAGACTACTAAGCTGCCACAGTGGTTTCTACACAAGTCTGTTTTAGAGACAATATTTTAGTCTCCATTAAAGGAATTGGTTAACGATCGGACGAATAGATTGCCATAACCTATATTATACGTTACAGGTACGTAAGTAAGTATAGGTAACAATTTAACTATCCATTTATTTAACCTAATATTAATCGAGACTCGATATATTATTGTTTTTTGTTATTGTGATCAAACCACTGCATTTGTCACCACGCCACGATATGACCTAATGAGGAAGATAGGAATAGACAAAGACAACGCACGACAACCATATAATGAAGTAGGGTCACTCAATAATGAGGACATTTACTTCGATTTAGGTACCAAATACGAGTTTATCTGGAGAATTTATTTAACGGGTACCTACATTTGAGTGAAAGTACTCAAGTTTTAGTTCAAATATTATCACAAATAAGTAAAATTATCAAAATGCTCAATATTGAGAATCGATTCACTCCGTACCTTTATTGCTTTCACTCACACCGACTTTTTTACTGTATAGAATATTTACTTTATGTATGTCTCAGTGTTGTATCATCTAATAATAGTTTTCCGCTTTCACCATACTGGGGATGAAATTTGATCCACCCCGTAGACTTCTACTGGTTCCACCCCTCCGAAACGGTCACTTTTAATGATTTAATGTCGCTACTTACAGCAGCTGTAGCTTGTCAAATAAAAGTCAATAAAACGACGAAGGGCATATTTGCGTCAATTTTTGTATCCATAAAATATCCATCGCTTCGACATTAAATCGAATAACTGTTCTAGCGGCACCAACACGTGTACCTCAGTACGTATCGAACTGCTCGTCCACGTCGTTCACTGCGACAGTGAATGAAAAGATAAGGAAACAAAAGCGGTTACGTAAAATTCGTACAACTATTTGTATGAAGATATGCCTAAGGTGTTCTCGTTCCTACGTTCGTTTTTTTGTGGCAAAATGTTATGGCTTAATCTTTATGCGTATTAAATTATATAAAGGTCACGAAGTTTCTTTAAATCTTCAATAATTAATTGGCAAACCTAAGAAATAATTAACCGTCGATCTTATAGGGAAAGGTATGCCATAACGACGTAATATTCAGTAAACTGTTTTAAAAATTAATGTGAGGGTTATCAAATGATAATTTTAACCTTGACCTTGACAGCAAGGTCAAAGTTGAAATCACATCCGGATGTAAAATTTTCAGCCGAATCCATTCCCAGTGTAAAAAAGAAAGGATCAAATTTAAAATTATGAAGTTGACCTTCAATTGACCTTCAAGGTCAGGTTAAGGTCAAATTCAAGGTTAGTAACCGTTTTCCCCCAATGAACTGAACAACTTTCATTTAGGTCATTTTTGGATCGGAGGCTTTACTGACGAGATATTCACATAATCGATTAAAATGGGACACGAGGTATATTGGTAATAGTATGTACCAGTGACGGCTCGTCATATGAAGCAACTGAGGCAGGGCCTCAATGTAAAATTTGGCTCTCACACCGTATATTTTAATATCTACTATTCTACTATTAACCTAAATAAATAGTTAGGTAAACTAAATTCCAATTACCCATTACATTTATCAAAAATCAAAATAACAGTATAAAATAATTGTTTGAATATTGAATACTCCCCACTAGTCCCCACCATAGTGAAGCCAGAAATTCTTTGCTTGTAGGCTCGTCATTTGCCTACAATACGCTACAGTTCCCCTCCACGCGAGGCGGTTAAAATAACGTGATTTAAGAGGGAACTGAGGCCGGCTCAAAGCTGCTTATAGTTTCAGTCTTTTAGTTCGGGGTTAATGTACGTGTCTCATAGTACGCGGACAGTGTCTGATGTCAGTGTAAGGGATAGTACAAAGGCTTTAAGGATAAGGACAAGGCAGGTATTCATTTAAAGTAAATAAAAAACAACTACCTTACGACAAAACAAAGTAAGGCTAAATTTAACGTAATTTAATAGATCCTTATTATATTAGCAAATAATGAAACTATCTCACAATATTGTTTTATCTCTTGAAACGGCTTTTTTATGACGTAAACTACTGTTCTAAACAAATTAAAATCACTAGTCAAAGAATTTCTGAATTAAGAAACGAAGAAAAATTTAAAAATATTTTTAATTATGCGAAAAATATTACTGGACTACCAAGTAAACGGGACAAAAGTTGCGACGAATTAGAAATATTTTCGAAATATATTTCCCCTTAAGTACCTACTCGCTTTGAGAATTTATATGATTTAAATTTTTTGCTTTAATAGATTCTTCAAAATTTTCCGAATATGCAAACAGATTTCCCGAAAAATCGTTTGAATGTTTATTACAACTGTATCCAAACGTTTTTAAAATAGATAGGTTGAAAACCGAACTTAATGTTTTGCACAGAGACGAACAATTTCGTAATTTAGAAGTTCAAAAAACGATAGAAATATTATACAAGGAATTTAAAATGGTATTTTCGGAAACATACAAATTATTTTGCCCACTTTTAACAATTCCTGCAACAAGTGTCTCGGTAGAAATAAACTGTGTCTTAAGCACATTAAGACTTAGAAATACGGTAACACAACAGCGCTTAAACAACTCATCAGTGATGACGATAGAAAAAGAACTATTGCAAAGTCTTAGTGCCGATCCTCAATTTTATGAAGATATTATAAGTAAATTTGCAAATTTAAAAGACAAAGGAAAACCTGTTTTATAAAAACGATCACTATGTTTTAAAATATTTTGTTAAAAGTGGAGGCAAACGAAAAGATGGTGGCGTTGTTTTATGTGTAAATAGATAAGTTGGCTGGCTACCTCATGAAAAATTGTTTTTAATTTTTTTTCATATTTTTTAATATTCATAAACCAAGTAAGAACAATTTTGTTAATTATTAGGTAAATATATCACTTTGTTTTCTTTTCTGTTACTTAATTTTGTTGTAAATACAATTTTTAAAGTTTTGATATTATTATTAATAATAAAATTTTTTTAATTTACGGTTATAGTAGGACCTTTGGCGAAGATCTCCATAATAAAAAATGACGTGGAAATTTTTTCCTATTTATTATTTGGGAGCGGATTAATAAAATATCCAAATAGTTGTGTATTAATTTTTACAAAATCTGAATGAAAATCCTACTCGTGAACATCAGTTTTTCTATAATATTGTAAATGCAATTAAAAATTTCCAGATGTATTTAGTCGTTTGACCTTGAAAATTTTAAAAATTTTGCTTGCTGCGCTTTTTTTTCTTTCTTGCCCACCTAGTAAAAAAGTCACGGGCCTCACCTATTCACAATGCCACGAGCCGCCACTGGTATGTACGAATCGAATCCAGAGGTTCTCAATAAGTTTTAAAATTTTTATTATTATTATTAATTATTATTAACACCGTTTTCCAGTTTCAACAGTTTTGATTATTGAAATTGAAATTAACGCATTTTATTTCATTTATACATTTTACCCTAATTAAAAGATTGCCACAAAGACTGCCTTTGAAAATCTTTTTAAATTTTTTCTTTGACATTATTCCCGAATATCGTGAAAGAATTATTTTTATTTTCGCTTTCATTTGGGAGTATCTGTCTCCAACTGAGGTGCCACGGGCGGGACTTTAAGAAAAAAAAACTCGTCCCGCTAATCATAACGTCTATTTGCAGGCGGCTTTGAAAATAGCTGCCGAGATTACAATCGATTGTTAGGTTTATAAGTTGTCCGGAGTGCCCCAACAATCCTATCTGGGATCAAGGCTGAATTGCGAGGTGATCCGCGCTAAGGGAGCGGGAACTTATCAAGATCTTCCACCCTTTTCGAGCCCTTTGTCATTATAATACTCTTTTTAAATATTAACAGCTGCCCGCTAATCGAGATTTACACATCATGTGTGAAAAAATACCGCATCTTTCGCCGAGCGCTCGGCTTGCGTATGAAACGGGTTGTTTTTTTTTCTCTCTTAATTCCTCATGGGAGCCACCCGCCTGGAACGGGCTGATAAGTGTATTAGGAATATAAAAGCATTAATTTGAATGCTAGAATTTAAAGAGAGGTCCCAGTTTAGTCACAGAAGGCTTTGAAAAGATCCCATTTGTATTTTATGAAACATAGTCTGGCGAAGAGAACAAGTTGTAGCAGAAACATACAATCCAAGTGATCGAGGAAACGAATTGTATTTACTGTACAGGGTAGGTATATTGTGAAAATATCTACGAAAATATATTATACCAAATTTTTGGGTATTTATTTAGGATTAGGTACTTATGGATATGCTTAGATTAAACTTGTAATAAATATTTTTTTGTACTACTGTAAAAAAAGTTAAACTTTTGGCACAATAGGTAGTGCAATAAGTAGGTAGTAAATTTTGCACTACCGTAGAAAAAAACACTTGTAGCATGTCCACATAGGTATTCATCATTAGTAAAATTTGGCATAATTCTTGTTAATTTACACCCAAAAAGTATTTAGCTGATAACAGTGACAACTTACAGAAGAATTAATTTTGACAACTGGCATGACAGCAACACACTTAGTTTTTCTTTGATTGATTGCAATCATATACGGTGTGAGGTGAATGGTAATACATTTTATTTTTTTATTAATAAACGAAAAGTTTTAAAGGAAAATTGCTAGAGAGGTAAATGTTTCTAAAAGAACCAGTTTATCTAATGCGTATTTTTGGATATCGAGTTTTTACGAAATATAAAAGTTATGGCAAAAAATGGCTTGAGGGGTGGTTATTTCAACCCCTTTCGAAGGGTTAAAATTTTCGAAAAATAGTTGAAAACTCGCATCTGTATTAGTAAACAACTTGTAAAAAATTTGTTATTTGTACCTCGTTCGGTTTTCAAATTACAGCCAATTTTCATAATTGTTTTGGAAACTTTGATGGCCCATATCTCTTCAGGGGTGAACATTTTACTAAGGCGAGTTTTTGCAGATCGTGTTCATTTGAAATGTATCATTTATGCTACTCCATTCAAAAACACCCTGTATACACCGTGTCCACCTAGTGCGCGTAAGTCCAATATCTAGGTTAATAAAAGATATAACTAATTTTTTTCTACAGAGTTGCATATACAGGGTGTTCAGTTTTTCCTGGGCAGGTACCAACTTATTTTTTTTAATGGAAATGGAATGGAATGGAAAAATGGAATTTTTATGGCATTATCGATTTCTACGTGAAAAATTAACGGGACTTTGTGTTATGATCCCTATTAAAATATTGATAGTTTTCGAGAAAATCGACTTTTCAATTTTTTTTCTTATGTTTCGTCACTTCTAGTAGATAACATAATTATGATTGTATGACAGCTAGAAATTACTATTATTTTTTTTTTCAGTAACTGTAGAGTGAAGATGGGTCTTTCAAAAAACGTATCAAAAGTTGACCTGCGATATACAGGGGGCAAAAAAAATCGTGCCAAACCTGATAATTTAAAACTTGAAAAATCTCGACATTTTCAAACAGAACACTCTATGTTTTATGATGTCATTAAATGCCTTTCTGTAGACCCTACAATTTTTTAAATCTTTCCCTATACCTAAGTTGCGTACTTTTAGCAAAAAACCCATTTTTATGTAAAATACCGGATTTGCGCCCGTTCCTTTGTCGGGAAAAATATTGTAAGGGCATTTATTTTTATTAAATTTGTTAGTTGTCTAGCTACACTATTTAAAATAAAAATTAATAACTGAAAAATTTAGACATTTGAGTTTAATAAATAAGTCTTTATGGAAGGTTACCATTTATTTGTAAATAAAATAAAAAATCCATAAAAACGCTACAAGTGATTAAGAATTAGCAAAATATGGGAAATGTTTGCTAGCAGCACGTATTTACAAAGCAAACAATCCAAATTTACAGAGATTCCCACTGTTTTGAAAATGTGAAGGAAAGGTTTGAATGAACAGCAAATGCGAATTACGAGAAAACTACCAGGAGACATGAAAGTAACAACGATAATATTTAGTTTAGAGTTGTGGCATCTGCTGCTGAAAATCCAAATATTAGTGCCAGGAAGTTAGTACTAACCTCGGAGTTTTCAAAAGCTTGACAAATAAAATATTAAAGAAGAAATTTCATCCATATCATATTGAAAATTAAGCACTGTTACGGCAGTCAAGAAAGTATTAGTGAAATTGAAGATTAAAAAATTTGGATGAATAGAATTTTGAAAAAGGAATACTCATAGTCGCAAGCTAACTTAAAATAAATGTTCAAACTGTCCACCGTTGTTTTCTATACAAAGCATTAATCTACGATGAAAATGAATGTGGACATTTCTTAACATTTGAGGCGTTATAGTTAGAAACTCGTATTGAATTTTTCTTTTAAGTCTTGAATATCCGTTGGTGGTACTTCGTATACTCGCTCCTTGATATAATCCCACATGAAAAAGTCCAGACTATTTAAGTCAGGAGAACGTGCGGGCCAAGGAACTGGACCACCACGACCTAACCACTGGTTTGGATATACGTGATTTAGGTGTTCTCTAACCTGAAAGATAAATAGGTAATAGGAAAAGTATAATAACAGTAAAATAATCGCTTTACAGCCAAAGGAACGTGCGCAAATCCGGTATATTACATAAAAATGGTTTTTTTTTGCAACTTAGGTATAGGGCAAGATATTAAAAAATTGTAGGGTCTACAGAAAGGCATCTAATGAAATCATAAAACATAGGGTGTTCTATTTGAAAAAGTCGAGATTTTTTAAATTTTAAATTATCAGGTTTGGCACGATTTTTTTTACCCCTGTATATCGCAGGTCAACTTTTGATACGTTTTTTGAAAGAGCCATCTTCACTCTACAGTTCCTGAAAAAGAATAATTTCCAGCTGTGATACAATCATAATTATGTCAACTACTAGATGTGACGAAATATAAGAAAAAAAAAATGAAAGGCGATTATCTCGAAAACTATCAATATTTTAATAGGGATCATAACACAAAGTCTCGTTAATTTTTCAGGTAGAATTCGATAATGCCATAAAAATATAGGTTTCCATTTAAAAAAATTAAGTTGGTACCTGCCCAGGAAAAACTGATCACCCTGTATATGCAAAAGTATTTTCATATTGTGCACTCGGGAAAGTAGGCAACTCTGTAGAAAAAAAAAGTTATATCTTTTATTAACCTAGATATTGGACTCACGCGCACTAGGTGGGCACGGTGTATACAGGGTGTTTCAGGAAGACCTCCCGTAAATTCAGGGGGTGATAATACGACAAAAAATAAGATTTTTTTGTCCTATGAACTATATGTCCATCTCCTCTTGTTTTCTAGATACAGAGCGACAAAATAAATGTTTTTAAATAGAATTTTTACGAAAATTTCTAAACAGTGCGAAAATTATTTTTTTGACACCCTTTATTTCGAAAACGAAGCATTTGCGGACCTACGTCTATAGGATTTTTTTTCACATTTTTTGGATGTAGAATCTGCTCTAGAACTCTCTGAACACCATTTAGCAACACCCAGTATATATTTTTTCCTAGGGCTTTTTCACCTCCTGATAAATTTCTCTCAGTTGTACCGATGTACTTTTCAAGAAGGACCCCAGTTTTGAAAATCTTTTTACATTAATATTTTATTTAAGTCAATGTTCTTTTTAATACAGAATAAATTAGCCATAAAGTTGGAGGAAATAAGCCAATAACATATTTTCAGGTGCTTCCTTATTTTTGTTTTTAGAAAACCACATCATTAAAAGCTGTTTCATATTGTATTGCAGATTTTTTAGGAAGCCGACAGGTATAACAAATGTGGTGAACAGAATTGAATGATTAATGATACTTTATCCTCCGACAGGTGCAGTTTTAAAGGTGTTTTTTATGACTAAAATTAAATTTCGATCACTATGACTAAATTTTTGTAGTCACTTGTTAAATAAAATAATTATAATTGAAATAAAGAAAACAACACTAAACAATAACTATTTACTGGTATTTATATTAAAATGAATAGTTGCATTGTGAAGTTGGTTTTCACTACCAAACCTACTTGTATGTTCAGAGAATGAATTTCAGGCTCTTACCCTCTATTGCTTACGTAGAATGTAATCCAGTTGCTGGCTTTACAGGGTGACACTGAAGTTTAAAGAAACAAAAAGAAACACCAAAACTTTCCAGGAAGGGATTTTAATAACAATAAAAACAAAACAAACAAACAAAATAACGACACAACGGGCTCGAACAACATAATTAATTAATTTATTGACACGCGACAGCGTACCGAGATTCAGGGAATGCGCGATCCATAGCAAAATTTGGAATGACTTTATCCATTATTAACGAGACTCTAAAACTAAGTCGACTGCTCAATGTGGAACCTAAGGAAAAACTGCCTGTTTTTCGGATCTCTCCTGAATTCGACACCTCGCTTCGACACGCCCATTTCTTGGGTCCAGAAGTTTCTGTTCTTATCTTATTGGCGGGAACCCTGAATATCGGGACGCTTTGGCATAACTATGGTATGTTAATAATTACCTAATTGACTGGACTTACATTTATATATATAATTCTGTGACTAACTGAACTTACAAGAAACCCTAGCCTCCCTCTAGTGACTCCGTGTAGCAATACGGGGCGGATTAGGTAATCTCATTTACTCTATCCTTATAGCTTGGAAAATCCGCCTAAAAACCAGCTATTTGATCTATTACTTTCTTTCCCTCACAACATTCTAACAACTTATTCTTGGAATTCCTACGTTCTTTGGAATGCATTTCGCGCGTTATTTGAAATATCGATTTTTCTCTTTATAACTGCTCAACACATGGCCCCGACAGTCTAAGTGAACTTGTTAAAAAATATTGCTAAATTTCTCTGAAGGACGAAACTAAACCTACTTGAGAGCCCTTAACTTTCGATAATTAGTGTTGACTGAAATATACACTTCTAATCTTATCAAATGTGGTTAAATAATGTATTTTGATGCTAGAAATCTATATATTTCTACTATAAACATCAGAGTAATTTATCGTAAATGTAAAAATTTTTCTACGCTCTTATCCACCAACTTTAACAATATTTCAAAGCAGTTTTCAAAATAAAGTTCCGAAATCGCTTCGCTTCGCAAAAACACTCTTTATTCTTGAATATCAAAGCGACGCTACGCGATATAGAAACACAAATAACTATTTTCGGGTAGAATGTACTGAATTGTTTCGATTTAGTTGAGAAAAAAAATTATACACCATTTAGAAGTTCTTTTGTGAGAAGCTCCAGGTAAGATTGCGATGTTTGAAGGAAATATCCCGAGCAGAGCAGCAAGTAATAAGTTCTAAAATAACGGAATCGTCCTCCACTCTCCGGTCTGTGGGCGAACTCTGTCGGAAAATCTCCGATACTGGGTTAATGTAGTGAGGAAAATCGTATTTCCATCTTGTACGCTTGATTTCATACCAAGGAAACTAAGTTAAGTCTAGCTCTCCTCCACATAATAAGGTTTCAGACAAAGATATTTTCTCATTTCGGTAAAATTTAATTCCCTCCCTTCTATAGCGGGCTATACTTTCTTGGCTTGACTTGACACGGATACTTTTCAATCGGGCGCAATCTTCCATCGGCTACGGACTTACGAACTTTCAGGGGCTTCCCCCATTCAATCAATTTTTTTATAACGCAAATTTCGACCGAACAAAATCAAATAAAAGAATCGGCAAGCAATTTATATTATCATTTCTCCCACAACAATCTCGATCAAACAGAAAGTCATCTCTTGTAAAAAAATGGATAATTATTTAGAGAAAGATTGCGTTTTATTTTTATAAAAATGTATATGAAGCTGTGTCTGCAAAATGCACAATAATAGAGCAAAACACCAATTATTCCCAGAAAAAAATAGAAAATTAACGAAGAAATGCTTGAAAATTTTTCATTGTAAGTTTTAATATGACATGAACTGTTAATATTTAGGAAACTTCATAACATTAATGTGAAACAGCGGGAGTAGGTAAATGTATCTAGTTTATTAATAAATTAATTACGTAAATTAAAAAAATATATTTATACATAACGGATATTAGGTTAAATTAATTTGAGTTTATTTTCTGCTGATCAGCATTAAATTTATTCAAAATAAAAAACAGTGTATTAAAAAGTAACTTAATTTGTTAGATAGAAATATCAAAAATCTCCAAAATCTCCAGTAAGATAATTGAAAAGAATGAGCACTGTACCAAAAAAATAACTACTATTTAAGAACATAAAAATATTTCTTACGATACTGTCAAATTGAAAAGTTCCGAATTATCTACCTATCTCAGTCATACTAACGTAATTTTTTATAGTTACTAGTACATTAATTTGGAACTGAATAGAACCTCCAATTATGATATTTATTATTTTTTTAATTATACATTTTTCATAAAATACCCCCATGTTTTTAATGAAAACACTGTATAGAATACGTATGTATAATTATTTCACTGACAAAAACAATTATTATGCAAAATCTATAGAACCGATTTTGATGAAATTTGGTGTGATGATTCTACATAACATGAAGTTTTCTTGAGTCAAGTATGAAGATCCTACATCCAATTTAAAGATTCCAAAAAAATTCCCTAAAAAGTAATGTATTTTAACCCCATTTTTGGCAATTTTTTCGATTTTTACAATAATAATCATTATTCATTCGATTTGTAACTAGTCATATTTTATACAAAAATTTTTTTCCCTCTTCCATTTTCGCCTAAAATCATCTCTTGAGAAGATACATAATTAAATTGGAAGAAAATTATGACATTTTGCGATTTTTTTTAACATATTGTGCCGCCAAAAGTTAAGCCCAGGTTTTTTTATGCGTATAGAAAAATTTTCATTTCTAGTGATATTTGAAAGCCAAAAAGCCAAAAATCTCCGTGGATATACGATTCACTCAAATATGGATATTTTGAAACAGATAGCGTCTGGACTAAGGGAACATTCTATCCAAATATGTAAAAACATACAGGGTGTTCCATTTAAATTAACAAAGTTAACTTCCCCGGCCATTTTGTTTGAACTTCATTTGTTTTTCTACAATCATTTTCGATAATTTAATAAAAAATTGTGCAACTTTTGTATTTCACATATTTTTATAACTCTAAAAATAAACAAGTTAAAGAGGAGGGTCAAAATATAATGAATCACGCTGTACCTATTTATTTTCATTTTATTATTTTCTTCCAAACCCCAAATAAACAATTTCGAGTCATACATATTTTAAACTCTTTCATTAGCAGGACACTTAAAAGCTAGAAATGAAAAACCGAGTGGCTGTTAAACAGGCAAGTCCTAGGTACACAGAGAGTAATGTGCGTCCGTAGATTTTTCATTTGAAAAACCTCGGCCGGGACAATACCTAAAATGATCTCCATCCAGATATAGAGTAGAGTGGGAGCGCCAACCCGGTTCGTTCCATTTCATAATCCTCGAGCTAAAACCGTGAGTTATGAGTGTGTACTCTCAACTTGAATTCGGTGATACCAACTCTACTTGTTTGTTCATTGGATTAATTCATCTATTCGCCGATCTTAAGCGAACCAAAGGATCATTTCCCATCGTTCTGAGTCCTGCCGGGGCTTTATCGAACTTTGCCGCGACGAACGGCGGCGCCGGGTGCGTTTATTTTACCGGGTTAACATTAAGTTTTATCATGAAAGTTTTAATTTATCTGCGTACTCAAGGAGCACCCACAAACTTTCTCGACTGTCGCTTTTCTTGGGGAATTTTGACGGTTCTTTTGAATTAACTACACTGAAAAAAAAGTATTCCGATCAAATGAGCAGATAGTTTTAAATGGATTTATATACCGTAAATGTTATTTTATTCTATTCAAATGTATATAATTTCGTCAAACTACGTGAAATATATTAGTTTTGAAATTTATTATCTCGGATTTTAGCTATAATATCTCTTACAGTTATCATAAACTGCAAACATATTTGTTTTCCTTACAATTTAGTATTAATGTAGGAATTATTCAAGACAAATGTAGCATATTATAATCAAACTTATGTTTTCTTGAATGAAAATTGTAGGTCACAGAATGGCATAGGTGGGAAGTAGCACGATAGATGGAGCCAGCACTTACGCTCTGTGTATACACGTCTCCTTGTGAGTAACGACACTAAAGCAGCTGGATCGTTATAACGACATAATAAAGAGGACCATCATAGTTACCAAACCGACCTATGTCTGGTTGGTTAAACTTATGAACGATCCTAGCTGTTGTACAAGCTAGGCAGGCACTGCGAGTTTCAAACAAAATATCTTTTAATACTGAGAAATATTTATATCTAAATATATTCTTAAAATAAGTATAAGGGTGATTCATTAACAATGGGAAAGTCTAAAGTTGAAGATACTACACGTGAAATGGTGACCATTGGCGCAAATATACCTTATCCGAAAGTTAATAGTTTCGGAAATACAGGGTGTTGAGTGTTTAAATTTTAAATCGTTTTTTGCGATTATTCTGAAAATATGTAGGTTAGGAACTTGAAAATTTGTGAAACTATATATTTTTGGGCGACGAATAAGATGCGTGTTGTAATTTCAGCATTACTCGTAGAGGGCGCCATTTACGACCAATTTTACCGAAAATTTAGTTAATAACTTTGTACCTTGCATATTTAACATGAAACTTGATCCAAAACCAAAAAGAGCTATCATTTTTCCATTAATACTCTTGTTTCATTTCAGTATCTCGATCCGTTTTCGAGAAAAATCGATTTAACGAACACTATGTTTTGATAATACGAGAAATTAAAAGCGAAACAAACCAAGTGTTTCTTCGTGTTATTACAACAATTAACAATAAAACAAATGAAATCGTAATAATGATTTAAAGTCAGTGTTCGAAGAATCCACCGTTGACATTTACACACTTTACACAACGTTTTCTGAGAGATCTTCGAGTTTGAAACAACATATTGGGATTGCGTCTGACTTCGTTGGCAGCGATTTGTATTCTTTGCCACAACTCTTCACACGAGCCAATAGATTCTTTGTAAACTATATCTTTCATTCGAGACCAAATAGAAAAATCAAGAGGATTGAAGTCCGGACTTCTGGATGGCCAAGCAAAAATGCTTACATGGCCAATCCAGCGATTTGGAAAAACTGCATCTAAATATACACGCACTGGCCAAGAAAAATGCAGTGGAGCTCCGTCGTGCATGAACCACATGTCTCTTCTTAAATAAAGTGGAACTTCTTCAAGCCGTGGAAGCATTTTTACTTGGCCACCCAAAAGTCCGGACTTCAATCCTCTTCATTTTTCGATTTGGAAGAATCTATTGGTTCGTGTGAAGAGTTGTGGCAAAGAATACAAATCGCTGCAAACGAAGTCAAACGCAATCCCAATATTTTGTTTCAAACTCGAAGATCTCTCATAAAACGTTGTGTAAAGTGTGTAAATGTCAACGGTGGATTCTTCGAACACTGACTTTAAATCATTATTACGAATTGCATTTGTTTTACTGTTAATTGTTGTAATAACACGAAGAAACGCTTGGTTTGTTTCGCTTTTAATTTCCTGTATTATCAAAACATAGTGTTCGTTAAATCGATTTTTCTTGAAAACGGATCGAGATACCGATATGAAACAAGAATACAAAATTAATAGAAAAATGATTTCTCTTTCAGGTTTTGAATCAAGTTTCATGTTAGACATACAGGGTAAAAAGTTATGAACTAAATTTTCGGTAAAATTGGTCGTAAGTGGCGCCCTCTACGAGTAATGCTGAAATTACAACACGCATCTTATTCGTCGCCTAAAAAAATATAGTTTCACAAATTTTCAAGTTTCTAACCTACATATTTTCAGAATAATCGCAAAAAAACGATTTAAAATTTTAACTTTCAACACCCTGTATTTC
>NW_019416530.1:185724-323691 GCF_000390285.2 Anoplophora glabripennis | reverse complement strand
ATATTTTTTCTACAAACGTCAAAAAATGACAAGGTTTGCGCATTGACAACAATATGCGAAGTGACACTTTTTTTCGGATTCTTACGTTACCATGACACCGTGCGCGAAATACTTCGCGCACTAGGGTGCGAAGTATTTCGCACACTGCATGTAAATTAATAAGTTTTGTATTTCAATCTTTAAAATAATTATTATTGTTGTCAACAACAGCCACTTTGTTTCCATAGTAACAGTGAAAATTTGATTAGGAAAGACATTTTAAGCCAGCTCAACACTATTTTCTATAATAAATAAGGCATTTTACTTATTTATAATATTTTTAATATATAGATTTTGACGTTTGTAGAAAAAATATTGTTTGCATCTCGTGCGCGAACTACTTTGGTGGTCTCGAATAATTTTTTTTCTCGAAAAATTCAATTCTCGATCACCAAAGTAGCATTTCGCGCACTAGATAGAAAAATAACTATTCTTGCGTATTATAAACATGCGATACCTTAAAATCAAATGTACCTTTGAATCATGCAATTTTTTGTTGTAGTTATATTATATCATGGAAAACATTTGTATAATGTACGGGGTTATCGCGCGAAAATTACCCGCTTCATATACAGGATGTATCACTTTTAAATGCGGAAAATCTTTGGATTTTGAGAAATATGAAGTCGAAAGTTATCGTTATACAGTGCGTTCACGATGAAAGGAACAAATTCGTTTAAAATTGAGGTAATTATTTTGTAGAAAAAGTTCGGACACTTATTTTTAGATGCGGGCATTTTTCGAGATAATAAATTGCCTGCTTGGTTTTTCTTTTACAGCAAGACACAATATTAGCAAATTATGTAATAAACTGTTAAATGATGCAGATATTTGAAAAGATTAACATTGAACTCCTTTTTTATAATTCAACCAGGAGAATTTCAAATGTAGATTGCTACAAAATTACTCTTTTTATGATATAGTACAACAAATAGATGAATAATTAATAATGAAGTTATCGGACCACATTTTTTCGACGGAAATTTGAGCAGCGGGCTTTTTTGGAGAACGATCTACCTCTACTACGTCAAGACATTCCTCTTCAAATCAGAAGAACGATGTTCTTTTTACATGATGGTGCTGCGTCCCATTATGGAAGAGGTGTTCCTAATTTCATCAATGAAAAGTATCTAAATCAATGGATAGGTAGTGGCGGTTCCATTGCTTGGCCACCGCGATCTCCTGATCTCAACCCGTTGGACTTTTTCATGTGGAGACATGTAAAGATACTTACCTATTGAATGGGAAAGCCTATTGCACGGACCAACTCAGTGGTAGTACATAAAAAATAAGGCTGAGAATTAACTTTGTCAATATTGTTTATGCCGGATCAAAGTGGAACGCGCTACATTCAATCCTTGAACAAAAGAAAACGAAATAAGAGTTTCCAAATTAGTTCCACTGTCCCCTGCTCCTGTCCGTCATGGGCCTAATGACAAAATCAGTGACCCTTAAAGCAGCGGAAAGAATCGAAGACGTCCCCCGTAATATAAATATCATCTGCACGTTGTAAATGTCATCGAAGTATTTCCATTCCCCCTTTTTATGACAGTCGTTCCGGTTGGGGTGATCCCAGCAGGGGTATTTAAGAAAAACAAACTGAATTCACGGTCCCTTTTATAATTTTATTTGATGTGTAACGGTGTAGGAAGATATACAAGTTACAGGAATAATTCTGTGTTTCCAATAATTTGTCCATGATCCGTGAAATACGGGTTGTTCCTCGATATTTCCAGGACGAGAAAAAATGGGGGTATCTTTAGATATAAACTTTTTTCCTGAAATGGGTAACAAGGGATGTGTGCTTGTTTAAAGAGGAAAATAGATATCACGTTTCTTGCAATGTCTTTTATTTATTTAATTTTTAATTCACTCTTTTGTACGAGTGTGCTACATATACAGGGTGTCTCAGTTTTAATCTATGAGGCTTCGGGAGCAGAGAGTACAATGAAAAATAATGGTTGTGGCGTGTGCGGATATTTAGTGGACTGTATTTAAGGTTAGAGTAGATGCAAAATGCACACTTACAATAAGTCGCTGCGGTCTTCTTTCTGGTGTTGGTTCTGGATATTTAACGCTATTTACCGGCCGGCACACTGGTCACTTAACAATTTTGAGTATCTATCTTCGAACATACATAAACACTTGGATAACACTGTTGAGAGTCTTGAGAGTTTTTTCTTCTTAACTTGATAATTTTCAACTGTAACTGTCCCTTTTCGACGTAGAGCAGTTGCGCATGTGTACCATTCTATGACAAATGGGAATTGAGGAAAAAGAAAAGGTAATTGTGTGTTGCATATATTTAAAACCGAGTTTGAGTTGACTAAAGACGGAACAATGGTACTTTGTCATCTAAACTTATTTCGGAATCTCAACGTTTTCGAGACATAGGGTGTTAATACTTAAAAAAAATCATTTACTATATTTATCTTCTGAAATAATAGATATATTTGGACTAAATTTGGTGTACGTTATATTGGCTAATGTTTCCATAAAATACTGTATTATCAAGACTTTTGTGCAACCATCGGTTGAAGATTTCAAAATAAGTTTATGACGAAGTACCATTATCTTTAATTGTATACTATGTTCCCCGAAGTCGCATAGATTAAAGCTGAGACGTCCTGTATAAGACCAACTTTAATGAATGATTCCTTGAGTGGTTGTAAGTGATTTTCGAGATAGAGCTGAAATTAAAATTAATCATATTTTAAAATATCTGTGAAGACTTTTAATAAAGAGTAACAAAAGGGTTATGATTTATCATATTAAAAGCGGAGATACTGCATCTCACTAAAAACTCCAAGAATTCAACGCCGCTGGATAGTTTCAAAATTCGATCATTACCTGTATATTCTTATGATATGTCCAAGAAAAAAATATTTGTCATTTTATCTTAACAATTTTCAAAATATTAAGTGACGTTTATATCCAAATGTGGTAGATATCTACCTTTAAGTCATTAGCAGAAGTTTCTCCATTCTATATCAAACGTCTTTAGGTGTATTTCAGAAAAGGTGATTTTTTCAAATTTCAACAACCTGTACCTCGAAAACTGACGATTTGCGGACTCATATTTATAAGCGTTTTTGGTTTAAATTCATTCAATGAATCACCCCCGTTTGTCTAGGTACTTTATTAACACCCTGTATATTTTAGATCTATACTATACTGTAAATATACAGGGTGATTCAGTTGTAATTTTAGCCACGTACTCGGAAGGCCTAATAAAGACAGAAAATCCAAATAAAAAATGTTTAAAAGATAAGCAAGTTACCTCTTAACTTCCGCTAATTCGGCGCTCTCACATTCTCTGACGAACAAAGCATTCGAACATTGAAGAACCATATAAATAATAATAAAATAGTCTACCATCCTACAAATATACCACCGCATCTTCCGCGTTTTTCCCACAAATTTGGAGATCACGTCATACATATGGAGAAGGGATATCTAGAAAATTGTAGAATGCAATAAAACTAGTAGTTTGTCGGATTGTTTCGCGTGTCGGTCGTAATGTGCGAGTTAAGGATAAAGAATCAATGTTGTGATTATCAATTTTATATAAGAATGTTACAAAGAAATCCTAACAAGGTTATTCATCTCCAAGTTATCAAAAAATAAGTCCCGCAAAAACCTTGAGTTGAATAGATTCCATCCAAAATAAAATTAAAAAAAAAACTTTCTATATTAAGCAGAGACGTATTCCAAACTTGAGTCTAATAAAATTCATATGCAGGGTGGTCCGTAAGTAATGGTCCATAGAGACATACTAGATTTTTTACTTCAATATATTACAATTGGAGCCAACATGCCTTAATAAAATGTTGATAACAAAAAAGATACAGGGTGTCAAAGTTGGAAATTAAAAATTGAATTTTCGTAATAATTATAATATTTTTTAGTGTATGAACGTGAAAATTTAGGGGTAGATGTTTTTGTATACGAGAAATAATAATTTGTTATCTATTTCGATGTATCTTCTAGAGGGCGCCACATACGCCGTGTTTATGACGTAAATACGAGCATAATTTTTTTATCCACAACGTTAACGCTTCTTTTTTTTAAAAATCTTAAACCTACATTATTTTCGTGAAAAAATGGTATACTTGTCATTAGCTCTAGAAATTGTCCGTTTTCAAGAAAAACGCATTTCAACAATCTGCTGCATGTTTCATTACAGGAAATTTTATCGTAGTGTGCGCTAATGAAAACATTAATTTTGACAATTAAACATTATCCCTTTGTACACATTAAAATACAAATTATCAAGTTGATAAATTTTATTTACAAAACCAGTTAAAGGAGAAATTTAATTAAACAAAACTATGATTTTATCAAGCGTTTAACAAGTAAAAAACTGAATATGTACCTAAGGAAAAATAGGAAATGTTTCAAAGTAAATTTTCAATATGTCCACCATTCACCTCGATGCACTTGTCCATACGATTTATGAAAGATCGTCTAATATTAAATAATACCATTGGATCAAAAAAAGTTGAGGCATTACTAATTTCTTGCCAAAGTTGGACGCGAGTATTTATAGTGTTTTTATAAACAATTTCCTTCATTGTGCCCCATACACCAAAATCTAAAGGGTTGAAGTCTGGACTACGTGGCGGCCAAGGAAATATACTACCACGGCCAATCCAACGTTCAGGAAAGTGTTGGTTTAGATATGTTCTTACTTGATGAGTAAAATGTGGCGGAGCGCCATCTTGCATGAACCACATATTTTGCCTCAAATTCAGTGGTAACGCATCCAATAGATCAACAAAGCTATTTTCTAAAAAATTTAAATAACTTGTACCATTTAAATTTCCTGGCAACTCATATGGACCTAGAAAATGGTTTCCAATGATCCCACACCAAACATTAATCTTAAATTCATGTTGAAAGTGCCGTTCTCGAGTTACATGAGGATTTTGAACTTCCCAACAATGCTTATTTCTTAAATTGAAAATACCTCGGCGAGTAAATGTCGCTTCATCTGTAAACAATATTCTGTTGACAAATGTATAGTCAGTATTCTGCTTGTTCCGAATATCACTTGCAAATTGATATCTTGAAGGAAGATCGACAGGTAATAAATTTTGAACTGGTGTAAAATGATATGGATGATATTTTTCTTCATGTAATGTCTTTAAAATTGATGTTTTATTAATTCCCGTGGCTGCAGCTAATCGTCTTGAACTAGTTTGTGGATCATCTGCAATGCGAATTAGTATTTCGTCTTCCTGGTCAGGCGTAATCATTTTTGGTCGACCTAAATTATCACGTTTAGGACGAAATGAACCACTTTCGCCTAAGTTTCTGAATAGATTTTGAAACAGTCGTTTACCAGGTTGCAATCTGTTTGGAAATCTTCGGCAATATTCACGTTGCGCAGCACGTCCATTGAAATTTTGTTGACAATAAACAACCGTCATATCTCTCATTTCCAAATTCGAGAAATTATTATGTCTCGGCATAATTCGTTATTTTCTTTTAAATACTTAATTGATTTTTACCAAAAATTAATAAATACAATTTGAAATAATTGCTAACTGTCACAATGATTTTTTCTAATTGTCAAAACTGTCTTGGCATTGTCGCACACTACGATAAAATTTCCTGTAATGAAACATGCAGCAGATTGTTGAAATGCGTTTTTCTTGAAAACGGACAATTTCTAGAGCTAATGACAAGTATACCATTTTTTCACGAAAATAATGTAGGTTTAAGATTTTTAAAAAAAAGAAGCGTTAACGTTGTGGATAAAAAAATTATGCTCGTATTTACGTCATAAACACGGCGTATGTGGCGCCCTCTAGAAGATACATCGAAATAGATAACAAATTATGATTTCTCGTATACAAAAACATCTACCCCTAAATTTTCACGTTCATACACTCAAAAATATTATAATTATTACGAAAATTCAATTTTTAATTTCCAACTTTGACACCCTGTATCTTTTTTGTTATCAACATTTTATTAAGGCATATTGGCTCCAATCGTAATATTTTGAAGTAAAAAATCTAGTATGTCTCTATGGACCATTACTTACGGACCACCCTGTATAAAGTACGTGGATTAAAAATATTCCTGAAATCTTTGCTGTTACGGAAAATACAATCCAAATTTTTATATTTTTATTTTATATACTTTATACTTCTGTTCAAAATTAAACAAAAGTACCTTTTCTGCTGATAGTCTGGAGGAGTTCAAATTATTTCGAAAAAATAAACGAAATCGGAAATCTTCAAAGCATCGAAATATTTATAAAAATTGTAAATATGTCAAAATATCGCGAAAAATTATTATTGACATGTTGTTCTATCTATTTGTTATTGTTTTTGTGATTATTTTCAAGATTGTTATTGACTCACTCATTTGCGTGGGTAGGTTCTTTTATAAAAGTATTTTTTTTGGTAATTGAATGTCTTTTCGTTAGCGTCGTGTTCCTCAATTCATTATCATTATTTATTTTTTGCTCACTAATGCGAATAACTTGATAACAAAGAAAGATATCGAACCCTTTTTGGCGTCAAAATGTAGCTATTTTTATGCTCTTCGAACTAACCTTTAAAAAGTTTTATCCTGCTATTTCATGCTTTCTTAAAAACCTAAACTTGGATAAATAGCGCCAATTTCTTTCAATAGAAATTTCAAACATACGCTATATTCATCAATTTTTTTGTGCTGAATTCATTTATGTAAAGAAAACTATAGCACAGCATTCAAAATTTTTGAGAAAAATCCATAAAACGGCTTCCTTTTGAAATAATGCCATCTATAGAGTTCCATATTGAGGTAAATGACATTACGTATTCACTACGAGATAAAGCATGAAAAGACCTTTCCAACGAGGTATAACACTATGGGCTTTTGATGAACCAATCCTAAAAAAAATGCATTTTTCTAAGACATTAGGGGCTTCCCCCACCGTTCTGTCGAGAGATAGAACAACATATATATATTTAATATACCTGAATTGGAAACATTTCTGAGAAAAATTCAACTCTATGTTTTGGCATGTAGGTTGCGCCCCCTAGCGGCCGAGCTACGAATTTGGAGACTATTTCCAGCGATTTCTCTTGGTTGATTTATTAATCGAATTTTTTTCCCGACGTTCTAGGGCCTATACTTTCCCTTATATCGTACCTCGCCGACTTTAGTAGGACACTCTGTATAGCTGAAATTAACTAGTTTAAGACCACCATATACCGTTAATTAAAAAAACTGTAATGACTGTACTTTTAACATTTATATTCAACAGTCGGAATAAATTATTATCAATTTTATTTTCAGTTTAGTATTCCAGTATATAAATTATTTAAAATCATTTCGTTACAGGCGTCGTCTTGTTTGATATTTCAATACGCTAAAAATACAAGACGCGTTATGTCGGAGAGGGAGCACCCCTCGCCGAAACCGCCCCAACGTGTTTTTGAAAATAAAACAGATATATCACTTGGAAAAATGAACACATTCCCGCCGAGCGTTCTACATTCTTAATATAACTCCGCCGGAAGAAAGACGCTACGCGGCGCGGCGCGAGCGGTAAATCAAAGGCAACAGGTTCTTAAACTTTCTTGTACTCTTTTCGGGGGGAAATATAACGGGACAAAGTACGTACAAGGGCGATAAAATAGTGCTTTAATAGGGATTATGACTGGCGCACCGCATAAAAAGTTCCTCCGGCAAATCCATAAATCACGGAGTGTTTTGCAGACGCCAATTTGGCGATCGATAAAAAGTTGAGGCTTCAAAAACTGCGGTTCCGTCCGTTTGCCGAACGAGTTGGCGGCTGGGTGGGAGCTTTTTTGAGCTCTGATAATTTCGGGTTTTTTTGCTGCTTTTCCTGGCAAATTTGTAAGCTATACAGTGTGTCCTGAATCTGTAAAAATTACATGCCTGTACCGTAAATAAAGCTCATTAACGGCGTCGTTTATATGCGCAATTTTTTGTTCAGTACATTAGAAAATCTGAGCAAGTTAGATGCAATATCTCTTCGCTGTACCAATTGTATAAATTTTCTTCAGGGTATAAGACAACTGACAATACATTGAAAATAAGGAAAAAGCATATTTTTACTTCGCATGTTTTTCTTTTATTTCCTGAATTTTGCACGTCTGTTAAACATAGAAAAAATCGCGTGCGGTACTAAAACATAATTACACCGCGTATAATGCTTTTGGGAAACTATTAACACATGCTTTAATCACAATTATTGAGTATCTTTACAAATATGCCGGACAAAACAGGAAAGGTAGGTACATTTTCTGATGTTTACATGTTCTCCGTGATCTTTCAATGCGCAAAATTAAGTTAAGCTTAAATTAAGTTGCTCTAGTTTACTTGTTCTACTACTAAAAGTGCAATTTTTTGTCCACACACACCAGCCTTAAAAAGAATATTATTATTTAGTTTAATCATAAATTCATTATAAGAAAATGAACAGTATTTTTTCAAAACTAAAACATTTTTTTTATAACTAATTTTTTGTTAAATACTGGCACTGTAAATTAGACAAAATAACAGTATTAATGTGATTGAAGCAAGAACTATTTGCAATTAAAAATGTTTGCTTTTAATAGTTACATTAAATGTTGAATTTTCTAGCGACAAAAATGTCAAACACAAAGCTTTCAGTGTCCATTTGTCCACTCTTAAAATTCCTAGCTTCATTTAAAAAATCGCATACAAGACTTCTCTAATTAAATTTCCTAAGACCGGTGCTGGGATTTCTGAATATTTGAGAATGTCAGTCGTATGCCAGTCAACAGTTTATAGTGTATAGTTTTACTAAAGAATTACAAAACTTCGACACACTTTTCAATAATTGCACTGTAAAGAATGTTTGATCTAAAACTACAAATAACCTTAATAATAAACTGTAACAGACAGATAAACGTTTTATGAAAAAATAGACGCATTGGGAAATATAACTGTATTATTGTGATTCTCCATATTGCGCGAAAATGTCACTAGCGATCTAGCGAAAAATCGCTTCAGTTTCGAATCCCCAACTCGAAGTAGTCGTGTCTTCCGCACAGGAATAACAGCATTTTCTTCTCAATTTACTGAAAGATTTTTTTTATTCATTTTATCCAGGAGCTAACGTAAAATTTAGTAGTTTATAGGAAATGGCCACGGAAAAACGTTTAGCTGCAAAAAATTTTACACCAAAACTTAATCAAATGAAAATTGTTAGTGAATTTATTCTCAATATTCTCAACCTTTTAATTTTCAATTTTTCACAATTCTGTGATAATCTTCTTCTGATAATATTGTTTGAAGTTACTTACTTGTGGCATAGTTTTTATTTCTTCTTTATTTATTTGGTATTTTGTCACTTGTTATTATTTTTATGATTTAAATTTTTATGGAAGATAAGTTTATTCGAAAATATACTGTCAGCGGTTTTTATATTTAAAATGGTAAGTACTCGGAAATACCAAAGGTATTTTTCGAAAAATTAGCCCGGATGTCAAAGTACATTTAGTGTAAATGATAGTTAACTTTGATCGGTTATAACTACGTAACTAATTGACCAATCGATCTGTTTTTTTTTAAGAAGCGTCTTTCCAATAACTTTTAAAACCTTCTTTAAAAAATTTGATTTGATTGAATATTCACCAAAGTTATTCTAATTGTTTATAAGTACAAAAATTCGACCAATGTTTGAATAAACGCCAGAGCTCTCCCATCTGACGGATTCGAATTTTTCAAAAAAAGTTTGAAAGCTTGAGAGCCCTTCTATATGTGATTATATTTTCAAGTATCTAAGGGCCTTGGTTTTTGCTGTGCAAAATTTTGAAAATTTGCAATTTTTTTTTAAATCTGGATTGCAAAATTATTATGCAAAATCTATCGAACCGATTTTGATGAAATTTGGTGTGAAGATTCTACATAACATGAAGTTTTCTTGAGCCAAGTATAAAGGTCCTATACCCAATTTAAATACCCCAAAAAAAAATCCCTAAAAAGTATTGTTTTTTAACCCCATTTTTGATTTTTTTCGATTTTTACCATAATAATCATGGTTCATTCGATTTGTAACTAGTGTTTTGTAAAAAATTTAATTACAAATATTTTTTTCCTCTTCCATTTTCGCCTAAAATCAACTCTTGAAAAGATACATAATTAATAGGAAGAAAAATATGACATTTTTCGAATTTTTTTAACATATTGTGCCGCCAAAAGTTAAGCCTGAGGGTTGCTTTCGCTGTACAGCAAGAAATAAACGCTCTCTCAACGGTACTAATAAAGAATTTTATTGAAAACTGGTGTACAGAAAACTTGTGTATGAAAAGACGTGTTAACAGGGTGAATGTTCGTTGGAGAGTGCCTGTGGTTGAAGTCGGTGGTAGGTAGCTTGGTAGTCGGTGGCAGAAGTCCCTGGTCTTGGCGCCACTCTACAGGGGTCGGCTTCCGGGAACCCCGTGGTGCGTCCGGCGGCGTTCTTGTCGTTGTACTTTCAAATATGGGTCACTTGCAAACATGTGTACCCACAAGCCCACTTTTTTTATGCGCATAGAAAAATTTTCATTTCTAGTGATATTTGAAAGCCAAAAAGCCAAAAATTTCCGTGGATATGCGATTCACCCAAACCAAAACAGATACCGCCTGGTCTAATAGGACACTCCATACCTATGATTGACCGTTTCCGAGATATTTTGATTTTTAAGCAAAAATTGGCAGATGCAGACACAGGTTTATTTTTTAGTGCAAATTGGACATTTTGTAGAGGAAGTCCTAATTTATCGAATTTGAAATGAAAATTTTCCAGTTTTTATACAGGGTGGTCAAAAAAAAAAGATCCAATATTAAGTTCGGAAAATGCGGAAAACTCGAAATTTTTAAATGGAAACCCCTAATTTGTTAAACGTATTCGCATTCTGCACTAAAATTAAGTGTAACTTTGTTGAATTTTCCCTATACCTAAACCCTTTGCTAATAAAACAATAATTGCAAAAAATATTCTCTCCAAATTCGTAAATATCTTGTAATTTATAATAAAATTACGAAAACAGGCTTATTTTCGTTTCTTTTCGAGTTTAAACAAGAAATGAATACACACTACAATTCGAAGCGTTGCATTTTCGTTTATTTCTATAATTGATCCATGCGAGAACGGCATTTAAAATGGATTTAATCAAACTGTAATGTATTTAATTAGCGATCGCAATATCCGCACAAAACATCATGCACAGATTTTAACAGAATTAGCTACAATCATGCAGGCGAGTAAACATTTGCACAGAGAATTTTTTCATCGCGAGTCTTCGGGGATTCTATAAATATCAGGATACCTTCCCTCGTTAGGAAAATTTTTTAAGCAAACGAAAAAAAGAAACAAAAATAATTAGCATCTGGGGGCCGGCGAGGCAGTGGGTGGATGGAGCTGCGTTGCCAAACAAAGCAGAGTGCAGGCTTCGCAGCGGAATGAATAGGGCAATCGTAAAATTAATTAAAATTTCATATTTGCACGCCGTGGTCGGGTTGCATACGCCGCTCGCGATTCCATTTCAAATGTCGCATTAATTGCCATTTATTCGCTGCCAAATTCGATGTCTCCGAGCCACAGACGTAGATGGAAATAAAAGTATCAATGTTTCTCTTTCCGTCCTTAATTCTAGACGGGATTTCTGTCATATCGTTCCAAGGTGTACAACGTACAGGTTTGTCCGACCGTGAAACGATTGTGACATAAACGAATCGAGGCGACATGCGGCATGATGAATGAATTGAAAAAGGTAGGCACGAGTAAATATTTGGTTAATTTCATTAGCATTGGTCGTGTGCCAATTTAAAAAATATATTTTCAGGAGTTTAAGAAAAACTTATAATTTTATTTTTTTTTTAATTTCAACTTGTTACGGGTGTATTTTGGTATCAGGGTGAAATAGATTCAAACAATCTATTTTTAGTCCAACCAAATACACTTGGAGAAAAAAAAAATGTTACGCGGACTTTTATAAGTGGGAATGGTAAAAGGGCTTATAATAAACCTAAACAAAATAAATTAGTGAGCAGGGGTGGCGGAGGGTTGATTTAGGGGTTGAAAAGTTGTGAAAACTTGAATCATTGGGATTTCTGGCGAAAGTTCACGTCAAACAAAAAAGTAACCAGTACCAAAGTTGTAGATCATGCAAAAATCTACAACTTTTGTAGAGGTCACTCTTTAAAATAACGCTCAAAATTTCTGAGAAAAATGCGAAAAACAGTTTTTTTTCTGACTTTTCGTTTTTTATTTTTCATTTCCGCAAAAATAATTTAATTTTAACGAAACTTGGTGCAAGTATATCTTTCTGCGTCTTAAATAACTACATTTCTTTTTTAGATAAAAATCAAGAAGTTTCGGAGATATTCATTTTTTTCGGTCTGAAACATTTTTTTTTTTCAAAGAAAAATTCTAGTTAGAAAAATCATCGTACAGAATTCTGCCGGTGATATTTTTTTTAAAAAAAAATTAAAAATGACGCAACAATGAATTTTTCAGTATTAATTTTTGATAATTTGTTTAAATTGAAAAAAATTAGTTAAGGTTATTTTTTTAAATACATTCCTGCTATTTTTATTACAAAATCTAGTCATTTTTAATTCTGAATTAAATGATATTACTATTGTAATCGCTTAAAAGGTTTTTAGCTATCATTTAAAATTTTTCCTGAGTACGGCTCTGAACGCTTTCAAAATATCTATTGGAGGAAGTCATAACAGTATAAAAGTCAATACAGCACAAAATATCCAACAATTTTCTTAATCAATAATTTAAAAACTTGTACCTAATAAAAAATAATACGAATTTATGAAATGTTTTATTTCTAATTAGTATTGCTAATAGTAGTAAAAAAAATTGTTAGATATTTTGTAGGGTATTGACTTTTATACTGTTATGACTTTATCCAATAGATATTTTGAAAACATTAAGAGCCGTACTCAGGAAAAATTTTAAATTTTAGCTAAAACAAGCTAAAAACTTTTAAAACGATTACAATAGTTATATCATCTAATTCAGAATTAAAAATGACTTTAGATTTTGTCATAGAAATAGCAGCGACGTATTTAAAAAAAAAATTACCTGATGATGACCCATCGAAGACGAATCGTCGGGTTGCAAAAATGTTGACGCCTTGTATAGAGCGAAAAAAAGTGGCATAGCAAATATGCAATTTATTTTAAAATTAGTTTTCAAATAAAGCCAGGAAAAAAAATTAACAATTTTGCAAAATTTCGGGTTTTTCCGGATATCTCCGGAACTACCCGGAATTTTAAAACTTTCTAAACGGCATATTGTTAGGTATAAAAAACACAACTTTTTTCTAATCTGAGCTACCCCATTTCTCTTACCGTTTCCTAGATCCTAATGCTATCCCATCCTTATCTTGCACACTGTATATCTATGAATTCATCAAAATTAAAAAAAATAAGTATACTAAACGAAAAATAAATAATTATTTATTTTATTTATTCACTATTCGACTTATGTTATAGTAATAGTGTATAAAAATAATGTTTTGGGTCAAACAATGAGACAATTTGTTTGTATTTTTTTTCCGTAGAATTGAATGGTGTAATCAATTTTTGATTTTTTTTTAAATTTAAAACAAATTATCAATAATAATTACTGAAATATTCATTGCTGCAAGTCATTTTTAAATTTTTTGCATTTTTAAGAGCACGTTTTTGAACTGTGATTACAGATTTTTTTATTTCACCAAAAAGTATATGCCAAAACGAAAAAAATGATCACCGGCAGAACTATGTACGATAATTTTGACAAGTAGAATTTTTCTTTGAAAAAAATATGTTTCAGACCGGAAAAAATAAATATCTCCGAAACTACTACTTTTACCAAGTTTCGTCAAAATTAAATTATTTTTGCGGAAAGGGAAATAAAAATACGAAATATCAGAAAAAAAAACTGTTTTTCGCATTTTCTCGGAAATTTTGAGGTTATCTTAAAAAGTAACCTCTACAAAAATTGTAGATTTTTGCATGATCTACAACTTTTGTAGATTTTTCTTTCGCCAGAAATCCCAATGACAAGTTTTCACAACTCTTCAGCCCTCACGCATTTATTTTTTTTAGGTTTATTATAAGCCCTTTTACCATTTCCACTTATAAAAGTCCAGGTAACATTTTTTTTTTCTCCAAGTGTAGTTTGGTTGGACTATTTGATCACCGCCGTATAAATTTGGCAACACAATTTAGTATCAACCGTATATTTTCTTAACCTGTAACGTTACATCGATTTCTTAAACATGCCCAACGTTAAAAACACACGTTTATCTTAATCCATTTTTGTTTATATGCAACCGAGAATTTGACTTTCGGCTGTGTAGACCAAGCAAATTAAATTTTTACTCGAAAAAAGTCCTATCCGCGAGAATATTGTAAAATTCTCTAAAGGAACATAACTTTTCTATTTAAACAAATAAGTGAGGAAAATAATTTTTTCGCTTTGCAGGAAGTAAAATTATCTACAAAATGAGACTTTTGGTCGTAGAGGGTACTTTTTTTATTTTAAAACTGTATTTTTTTACCAGCTATCCATTGCATCTATTTTCGGTGAGATAGCATAAATAGCAACAATGTTATTCAAATTGTTTATAAGCGAAAAACGCACGGTTTTTTAATGCACAATTTGAGAATGTTAATGTCAAAAAAACGGTGATATTTTTTAATAGGTCGCTTAATTACGTCTTTAAGATTACAATGACGCTTTCAGAATCATGTTTGGTTGAAAATTAACGCCTGTACAGAGGCTTAAAGTTCATAACTTTTGGAGCCTCCGCTATAAACAAATAGAATTGTGCGAAAACTATTGCACCTACAGCGCCCACTTTTGGCACACTTTTAAAGTATGACAAAACCCTCAACTTGTCATAGGTTTTATAAAATTTTAACAATAAATGCGATAGTTATAAACAAATTAAAAAATGGGCACTTTTCTTGTTTTTTTTGCAATAACTTTTTTGTTTATTAACCGATTTTAATTTAACAAGTCTCATGTAGATAATTTTACCCCCTATAAGCTGTCTGAGAGTCACTTTTCGCTAAAATTGATGGTTTTCCCTGCAAAGTGAAAAAACTGTTTTCCTCACTTATTTGTTTAAATAGAAAAGTTAGCTAATAAAAGTTTACAATAATCTCGCGGATAGGACTTTTTTCGAGTTTCTCTTTTATTTTCGCTAGTTTTCCTGGTGTAGTGGCCTAGCATCTCAGTCGCAACCTGTATATCCAAACCGAACGATTAACGTACACAAAAAGGACGCTGATGCTGAGGCGTAATATGTATGTAAAGCCGTTTTTAACCCCGGGTAGAGTACACAGTGGGGTAGCGGCCGAGCTGTGCGGCCCAATTTTCGCTTGCACAGCACACTGCGTCACGGGGCTCGCCAGCAGCCCTGCCACAATTTATATGCAAATTTGCGTTCCAGGTAACAGTTATGTTTGTTATACATCAAACCACCATCTTCCCCGGCGCGCGGGAGGAGGGCCGCGTGCATGTTTAGACTTATCCGATCCAGCCAATAGTGTGGTGTTTACTCATTAGCGGATCCAAATATGCCTATCTGCGAATCTGCCGCCAGTGTAGGTATTAATTGGAAGCGTTGGGTAAATAGAGGGACAAATATGTAGGTGTACTTTCATGACCGTGCGTTTTAGTTGTTATTTGCGGGAAAATTTAAAATATACAGTACGATGCAGCTACCCGTGAATGGATACGAAAGAGACATATACAAAGTTAACCTTTTTTTTCATAGTTTTCATACTCTGTCACCAGACATGCATATTCAATTGAAAGTTACTGAGCGCTGTTCGAAATTCACCTATGTTTCGAAAAGAATTCGTTTATCTTTCAATAAAGAGTCACTATTAATCAAAATAAGTTTCAGCACCACATCCCTTTGGAGGCTCCTACAATCCACAGAGAGACGTCATTCTTCGACTCTGATTAGGACCCTGCGGAAGTAACGTAGTATGAGTTCGAACGTCAAGTCAGGGATCATGCAGTTCACTAACCAGTATCGGATCCTGGCTAACCCACGTAGCAACACACCACCCAAGCTTTGTCCACACTGAGGTGAAGGCCCTAAGGAACACAAGCTCCCAAAAACTTCCACACACAAACCCTCCAATGAGACATTATAAGCTTTAGCTCTTAAATATACTTGTATTAATTCCTCTAAGGGGGTCATATGCTTAATACAAGCTCCTAAAGCCTCCTCACCCAAGCTCCTAAAGGTTCCATGCAGGTACTCTAAGGAGACTACACACCCATAAACTTTAATGCCCTAGCTCTGTATTCAAAGATAGTGACAAAGAAATACCAGAGTACCATACTCGACAGTGCACTCATACCAAGTGCCCAGTGAAAAAGAATATTAAGCCAAAAACCTCTCATAAACAAAAAAACCAAAAAGACAGCAGTATCATTACGTCTCTAGGTAAAAATAGAGACTGGAGCAGTATCCCAAGGCCAAGCAATCTCGTCACCAATGGAGGAAGAACGCCAGCATCAGTCTACAAATTCGTGATTATTGTATGTATGCCATTTTGGCAAAAGTGTTTATCACTACTTGCTAAAGATGTCAAAAAGTTTATTAAAGCACTAACAATGCTACTTTTACGCCCAAATTAAAACCATTTCACCAAACACTCGAACCAAAACATAAAAAAAGAGCGAAAAGGTTAAAAATGACAACAAGCATTGATTTGTTTTCGCGCGGTAGTACGAATGTATGATTAATAAATACAGAACCGGCGTCAGAAATCTCATTAACTTCTAATGTGAATTTTTGTTTTTTTTTCCTATTTTAGTGAATATTATAATTTTTTATTCAGGAATTTTTCAATCTATTAAGAATGAGCAACACTCGAAGATGTATGGTCCTAGTACCCAGATGTTGTATTAAATCGTCTAGGGCTAGGAGTATATTTTTGTTGTTGCTTACACCAACGTAGCTACAAGAAATCGCAGCAAATAAATTCATGTCAAGGAATCAAAATGCTTAAATTAATCACGATAGTTTTTAACAAAGTAGCTTCTTATAAAAATATTTCTTTTTTTATTGTTTTAGATCAAACCGATATTTTTTTTAACAAAAATGCTAGATTTCAGAGATTTTTTTGTCAGATTTTAACAAAAAATGGTACAGACTAATTTAAACTCAATTTTATACGAAACTGAGGACATTTTTGCAACAATTTTTTGTTCGGTTTTTTTGTAATTTTTTTTAACAAAAAAATGTAACGGATTGAAATCACTAAAGTTTCAAGCAAAATTGACGGGATTTTTTGTAAATTTTTTTGTGCGGTCTTTTGTCAGTTTTTAACAAAAAATGTAACGGACTGAAATCACTAAATTTTTAAGCAAAATTGACTGAAGTTTTTGTTAAATTTTTTGTCGATGTACTCCCCTCCTGTCCCAGGCTGTACCGAGAGGAGAATTTTTTTAACGCAAAAAATTCGATAGTAAAAAATCTCTTTCCAGAAAAAAATTAACAACTACAAAATTTGCGATTTTTTATTATCATTCTAATATTCCGATTCAAAATATTATAAGTTTCACTTTTATTTAGATCATTGAATATTTATCAATTTGTTTCATAAATAAAAAATCAAATATTTCTAAAAAAAACTTTATTGAAAAGAACAGATGGCAGATGACAAATTCGTAAAACAAACAAAATATATCACAATGTACAGATGAATGTAATAATTTATTTGTAATATAATACAAACACAAATTAATATACAGTGTGCACAGCAAAAACTATTTTGAATTTTTCCGTGAGATCACCGTATACCGGGTGTTGTTGAAAGTATTGCCACCAAAACAACTCTGTTGCAGACTCTCCGAAGTCAGTTGAACTTGTATAAAACACCCAGCAATACAATTTAATAAGTTTCATAAAAAAAAGCTTTCTGCTAAAGGTAAACAATAATTATAATTTGTATATAAAGTGCAGAAAATTCCTATTATATGTTCATTTGGCCAACGACATATTTTAATTATTTATGTCCTGAAATAATTGTATTATATTGATGGTAAATTTTGGTTATGACATCAAAAAACAATTACGTTTTAATCAAAATATATTACTGCTCGGCATTGCTGCACTGCACTACTAGGCAATTTGTCAACAACTGTCTTTACAGATACCTTAGAAAAAAATAGTTCTAATCCCCAAATTCTCAAGAATTGCGTCATCCAACGTAGTGATACGGAATATTTTTTTCCGCTAAAAAAACTTGAAAAATGACGAAATACGTGTAGAAAATTAAAAAAAAATTGAAAACAAAAATTTAAACCTGAATAATATAATCTAGAAAATTAGTTCAGAGAAAAATATAAAAATATAACTGAGTGGCAATTTTGTCAAATTCTAACCCCGCTTACACCTTACGTAACTTCAAAAATTCAGTTCTGTATCACTAATATGAAAAGAGATATTTAGACAGCAACATGTACTTTCCTACGCTCGACAATGCACCACTGATGTCACAGTGCCCTTACGAATACGCCTTTCGAAAAACTATTGTCTGTTTCATTTTTCTCCCATTTACAAATGGTTACTACGTTGACGTCATTTTCGTATTCCGTTTTTGAAATCTATTCTCTGTCGGCCGAAACATTAAATCCTATAAATTTTAAAGCCCATAAAAGTTCGGATAGCGTCGCGCATATCAGATTAAATATTGTGCCTACATAGTGGTTAAATTAATTAAAACGATCGCCATAGGCTGAATTAATATGAAGGATTATGTGTCATATAATTCATAGGTTATATCAATGAGGGTAGATCGGGGATACCCCTAAGAATATATTAAATTAATTTAAACTTTTTTCTGCATTGATGTCAAATCACAACTTTCAAAAAGAATTATGAGGATCTAGATGGATAATAACATTAAAAATGTCCATCTAAAATAAGTATTTTTTTCGTACATTTCGGACATTTTTATTAAAATTTTATTTATTACTCTAAATAACAATTTAACATTTAATGTTATATGTCACATAATTGATTTGGTACGACTTTTCATTGAAGCACTATTTTGTATTAGTATATATTACCGTCTTAAAATGGACACCCTGTATAGTCGTATGTAATAAGCCAGAGACTTTTGCTCTTAAAATTTTATTTCTTTAATTTCTTTCTAAAACACTGATCTTGTTTTATACATATACAGAGGGCTCAAGAAAGAATCACTTTATATACAGAGTATCAAAAAAAAAATAGTGAACTGGGGTTCGTGAGGTGATAGTACTGATCAAAATAAAAAAAGTTCTTCGAGACGTGAAGAAAGTGAACAGCTTTTATTTATTTCTTGGCACAGTGGCAGATCAGTCCTTTATTAAAACAACATATATGAAAAATTCTTACTTTTTACGTAAACAAGGTCTCTATTCAACACGTTAGAGTGAAGCTGTTCGCTCAAACTTTTTAATACAGAAAGTTTCTTTATAATTGCTTGTTTTGGTTCCGATACAGAACGAACTTCTATTCAAATTGACTGTTTCACATATAAAAACAACTGTTGGGTAACCATTTTTATAAAATGTACACAATAAAAAAAAAACTAACCGAATTGAAGTTCAATAATTTTTAAAAATCAGTTTGTCTTTAGTTTTCAGTTTTAAAAATAATTGTGTTACTTTTATCAGTGTCAATGACCTTTGACACTGACTTAGTTTGGCTGAACTATACTACGGTCACAACATATTAAACTAAACAAGTATTACATATTAAAAAAATATTAAATTCTAAACAAATTACATTATGCTCTTACTTTTTCTCTTATTCACCCACTTCATCAGTCAATAGTTAATACTTAATCACAGAAAAAGCTTAATTTATATTAACGTAAAGTATTTTATATTATTTATACGCAACTAAATGATCAACGGTATACTCTCCACAGTTTAAATTTAAGCAGAATCCCATCCTGTTCCGAACACAAGAGAAACGGAGGCTAGCCTTGTTACAATAATTTTAGTATTCAATTTGTTGGTTTACGGTTTCTGAAGTGTATTTGTGTAGTGTAAACGTATCAGTGGCGGCTCGTGACATTGTGAGTAGGTGAGGCCCGTAGCTTTTTTACTAGGTGGGCAAGAAAAAAGTAAAAAGGCGCTGAAGGCAATTTTTTTTTTAATTTTCAAGGTCAAACGACTAAATGCATCTGGAAATTTTTAATTGCATTTATATTATAGAAAAACTGATGTTCACGACAAGAATTTTCGTTAAGATTTTATAAAAAGTAATACGCAACTAATTGGATAATCCGCTCTCAAATAATAAATAGGAATAAACGTCCACGTAATTTTTTATTATAATCGCAAATTAAAAAATATTATTAATAATATCAGAACTTTAAAAATTGTATTTACAATATAATTAAGTAACAGAAAAAAAACAATGTGATATATTAACAAAATTGTTCCTACTTGGTTTATGAATACTAAAACATGAAAATATACAGGGTGGTCCGTAAGTAATGGTCCATAGAGACATACTAGATTTTTTTACTTCAAAATGTTACGATTGGAGCCAATATGCCTTAATAAAATGTTGATAACAAAAAAGATATAGGGTGTCAAAGTTGGAAATTAAAAATTGAATTTTCGTAATAATTATATTTTTGAGTGTATGAACGTGAAAATTTAGGGGTAGATGTTTTTGTATACGAGAAATCATAATTTGTTATCTATTTCGATGTATCTTCTAGAAGGCGCCACATACGCCGTGTTTATGACGTAAATACGAGCATAATTTTTTTATCCACAACGTTAACGCTTCTTTTTTTTTAAATCTTAAACCTACATTATTTTCGTGAAAAAATGGTATATTTGTCATTACCTCTAGAAATTGTCCGTTTTCAAGAAAAACGCATTTCTAAGTCTTAATGCCCTTAAGACACAAAAAATTTCTTTCTACCGAGACATTAGTTGCAGGAATTGTTAAAAGTGGGCAAAACAATTTGTATGTTTCCGAAAATACCATTTAAAATTCATTGTATAATATTTCTATCGTTTTTTGAACTTTTAAATTATGAAATTGTTCGTCTCTGTACAAAATATTAAGTTCTTTCCTATCTATTTCAAAAACGTTTGGATACATTTCTAATAAACATTCAAACGATTTTTCGGTAAATTTGTTTGCATATTCGGGAAAATTTGAGGAAACTATTAAAGCAAAAAATTTTAAATCATGTAAATTCCCAAAACAAGTAGGTACTTAATTAAGGGGAAATATATTTCGAAAATATTTCTAATTCATGGCAACTTTTGCCCCGTTTACTTGGTAGTCAAGTAATGTTTTTTGCATAATTAAAAATATTTTTAAATTTTTCTTCTTTTCTTAATTCAGAAATTCTTTGACTAGTGATTTTAATTTGTTTAAAGCAGCAGTTTTCGTCATTACGTCTTGAGAAAAAGGTGTTTCAACAGGTAAAGCAATATTGTGAGATAGTTTCATTATTAGCTATGTATATGTAGGTATATGATAATATAATAAGTATCTATTAAATTACGTTAAATTTAGTTTTACTTTGTTTTGTTGTACCTTAAAGCCTTTGTACTATCACTCACACTGACATCAGCCCGCGTACTATGCGACGCGTACATTAACCACGAATTAAAACTATAAGTAGCTTTGAGCGGGCCTCAGTTGCTTCATACGACGAGCCACCACTGAAACGTATAATCTTATAAAGTTATTTATTTCAGTGTTTAGTAACGGCTCAGTGCATTTTAGTGTTTCTATTTTCAAATTTCTATGTGATATTATGAAAGGGCATGCATATGAATAAAAAAAGTGTATTGTAGCCATATAGCCTACTTTTTGTCAGGAGAAAACGATGCTGCTGCAAGAAGACAATACCAGATGGATTATCCCCGTTCTGCAAGTGCTGAATGTAGTGGGAAAATGCCACTAAAAAGGAGAAAACTTTTGATTCAATTGTTTTCAGGTATACTGGGATCAGAATAAGATTATGAGATGAAAAATTTATTATTGGTCGGCTAACATCGCAGGCGGCGTGCTCTTGGCACAGGTACGAACAACCTCTGCCGCCCGCCGACATCAATAACAACTTTACTCCAGGCGTGGATTAGAAGTTTTAATAAGTCGGACACATTCGCGATTTAGCCCTAACCTAACTTTGATTAAGCCGTAATTATGCCGAAATTAAAATAAAGTCCGCTGGAACCGCTCAGCTCCTTTGCGGCCGCGCCCGTAATTTGAAGCCCTTCATTTGCATATAGATTGTCAAACGGGCCGCCAACTCGGATATCCACATACACCCAATTCGCTTCGGCATACACGTCATTATTTCGACAATAAACATGCATTTGCATGAGGTCCCCGTCAAGTATCGACTTGCGGAAGGCCCCCGAAAAGGGTCCGCAGCGTCAGCTTGGTGGGATGAGGAGCGGTCCTATCTATTTCGCCTTACAGGGGCGTTATAAATTTAAATCGCCACTCGAGAGTGGCGTAGCAGCAGGCCGCGGCCGCCAAAATACGTTTTTCTTATGGTTTATTCTGTGTAGCTTTATTTGTTTTTATAAAACCCCCTACATTCCTAAAATATTTCATAAAATAGGTTACATCCCATAAAATTTTAAGAATTATTTCTCTTATCAATATAATCAATAAATGTCGGTCGAAATTTGAAATTTTTAGCGACGTTTCGAATCCAACCACCGGAGCTGTCGATGGAACTAAAAACCACACCAGACACACTAGGCCAAAGCAGACAACAATCAGAGTGCACGACCGCTAAAAATCACCGCGAATCGTCGAAAAAATCACCGATGTTTCGAATTTTCTACTAAAACAGCTCGAGATCCACTATAATCGAGCCACGATCAACGAACGATTTGATAAACGTGAATCTAAAAACTTAACACATTTAACGATGATTCAAGACAATTCCGGGAATTGCCGATATCCAGAGAAACCAAGGGCATAAAATAACGGCGAATATCTACCCAGAGAACTGGCGGAGCTATCAAGATATGTGATCGAACGTTGACTCAGGTTTTGTGCAGTTAACCAGGTCAACATTCTTGGTCAGTACATTGGTTATTTCAAGTCATAGGTCATCATGTCGTATGAATAGCTTCATTTAATAAATGCAGGGTCGTAACATCGAAATTGTGTCTCGTTTGAATGTTGTATTGATGTCGTGTCAATGTCGTATGGTGCCGTAAGGATACGTTCTGAGTAAGCAAAATGTTCGTAACGGAATCTATCACTATAGAAGTGTCGGACGAATCGAAGTTTACCAAACAAAAGCGTATTCAACTGTATGAAGCTAACATATATCAAATTGTCAGGTAACATGCTGTAATAAAAATTTGGATATTTTCAATGGCTCTTGTAGCGGTTACAGTTTCTGAAATGTTGATGCCCTCTTTTATAAATCTGTTTTCGACTTAACGATCAGAATTACTTTTTTTAATGAAAACTATAGTTGGCTATGGCCTGATATAAGAGGATGTTCTGCGTTGTTTTGTTTCGCAGCTGATCTTGTTTTCGAGTCTGCCAGTTTAGCCATCTGGAAAACCTAGTCACTGAGTAGCAGTAACCGTTTAAAACCAGTATATATCTGGTGGTTTTACTGACGAAAGACGTTACTGGTAGTCCAAAGAGTAGTTGGTTCCCACAATGACATTAGTTAAATATAAAGGTGTTTCACAGAAGAATAGCAACTCTTTTTAAAACTTTTACCTTACTCACATTCATTACTTTAAACAACTGCTTTTAAATTTCTTTATAGAAATTTCCTAAAACTTTTAACAAATGAAATTGTGTATATCACATATTCAAAAGAGACGTTAAAGTACAAAAGTTAATACTTGTAATAAAGAAAAATAAAATTTTAACAAAAGTGTGAAACTATTGAAATTACTGCGGTTTTACAATGCTACATGGGAAATCTTTAGCTTTAGAGGTAACATCTGCTTTTTGAAAGGACAGTACAATTTCTTACCTAAATTCTGGATTTCGCACGGCAGCACGACGGTGTCTCCTGTAACGGCCTTAAACGTATTCCCTCTGGAGATAAACTTCGGCGTCGGATGATTGCCAAATACTGAGCCTAAAAGAAACAACATATTAAATTTGATAACATAATACTAACTGCATGATTTTTTGCTATTTCTAAACACAATTTTCCTAAAGATATTATCAAGCCATGTCATCTGTTTAAGAGGGCTCTATAGCAAATAGGCAACCAGCAATACATTTTTATAGATTTTATTACACAGTTTACCTAAATATGAATTAATGCACAAATAATAGACTTTCCCCCATTTTATCGCAGATTTTCTGTAAAATAGACTTAATTTGAAACTCAAATAACTTTTTTGTGTAAATAAATTTATAATTTATGATGCCGTTTGTTCAAAATCAGCAAATTACAAATTTTTTTACAACAAAAAGTAACTTTATTTTATAGGAAATCTGCATTAGAATGGAGGAAAGTTAGTTAATAATAAATAATACAAAAAATTTAGGATTTTGCTAATTTTTTTATACATTTACAAATTTAAATGTGTTTTTGTTGGAAACGGTTGACTTTAGAGATATTAACAAGGTATACCTTTTTTAACCATAAAAGTTGAGGCAAAATATTTTTCCAGTCCAAACTGAAATACGCCGTGGCACAAAAAATTTTGGCAGTTTAAATGCGTCCTAATTGTCGCTGTGGCCCCCTCTAGAAGATACAACGAAATCGTCGATAAATTCGAATTTCTCATCCCAAAAAAACCCACGAAATTAGCTCGAAGTAGCCGAAAGATATTAAAAAAAATGTTATTTATTTTTTCAACTTTAACACCCTGTAGCTCAGTTATTATTAATTTTTTTGGACAGTTTAGTTAATTTGACTTATTCTGAGCCGTAGTAGATCTGATGGAGCGTTGTACAGATATTTTAGAGACACCCTGTATAACTGCTATAGTGATTGGTTCTAACTTGCTTAGATTTTCTTTTACTCTCGACAAAAAACTGCTATAAATTACACATTCGCAAGTGACCCATTTTTAAGCATTACGTCAAGAGCGCCAGCAGGACGCGGCTGGACGCACCAGCGTTCCAGGAAGGGTCTACGGCGGACTGGCGCCGGCGACCAGATGCTTACTCATATTCCTACCATCGACTCCACACCACGAGGACAGACTCTCTAACGAACACTCACCCCGTCAACACGTCTTTTTCTATACAACTTAGTTTTCAATAAAATACTTTATTATTACCGTTGAGAGAGCGTTTTATTCTTGCTGTACAGCGAAAGCAACCCTCAAATTCACCAAAAATTACGCATAACAACGCCCCTTTAATGTTTTTTTTTTTATTTATTTGACAATTTTGACAATTATGCTCATGCCATAAACATTATCAAAAAAAAATTCTAAGCACGTGCAAACACGAAAATAAATAAATACGGGAACGACCCCGTTCAGCAGACGAGAGTACGGCTTTGCGACTAGCGATAAGCAAATCCCGTAACAAGTGAATGCGACGGCAAATTGGTAGACACGGCCTGCTAGATCGAGTCGCGCGACCCCGCGTCGAATGCATATCGAATTTATATGCCGCCGCCACCGCGTATTGTACATTGTATCGTTATAAATTGGGGAGGTTGCGGCGTTGTATTGCTTTCCGCCATCTATAATTCAACTTCCACCGGAACGGTGCGCCGCCCGCCGCCCGCTCTGCTCTCGTTAAACAATGCCCCGCTAATCAATCTCTCGAAACGTTGTGTGTAGGGATATCCTCCGGGTATTACGCGGGATGTGCGGGACTTACTCGCCTTAGGAGACGCACCAGGACGTGACGAGTTTTCGATTGCCCCGTAATTAAATCGGGGATTAGCCGATAATATTTATAGGACGGTTCCTGCTTGTCCCGAATACTCCATGTTATGTCCGAGCCCTAAGATATGGGCCATTTCTACAGGGTGAGTTAGGAGAATTGCACCAAACTCCAGGAATGGATTCTACACATCAAAATAATAAGAAAAAACTCAAATGTTGTTTCATTTGTTTTCAAGTTCTAACGTAATTACAAATTTTAAATATTTGAAATCATATATATCATATTGTTACTCCCCACTAATCCCCACTATAGTGCAGCCAGAGGCGGTTAAAATAACGTGATTTAGGAGGGAACTGGGGCCGGCTCAAAGCTGCTTATAGTTTAAGTTTTTGAGTTCGCGTTTACGGTTAACGCACGCGTCGCATAGTACGCGGGTAGTGTCTGATGTCAGTGTGACGGATAGTACAAAGGCTCTAAGGATAAGTAAACAAAGTAAAACTAAATTTAACGTAATTTAATAGATCCTTATTATATTATCAAATACCTACATAGGTAGCTAATAATGAAACTATCTCACAATATTGTTTTATCTCTTTGAAACACCTTTTTCAAGATGTAATGATGTAAACTACTGCTCTAAACAAATTAAAATCACTAGTCAAAGAATTTCTGAATTAAGAAACGAAGAAAAATTTAAAAATATTTTTAATTATGCAAAAAATATTACAGGACTACCTAGTAAACGGAGCAAAATTTTATATTTCCCCTTAATTAAGTACCTACTCGTTTTGGGAATTTACATGGTTTAAATATTTTTGCTTTAATAGATTCCTCAAATTTTCTCGGATATGTAAACAAATTTCGTTTGAGTGTTTATTATAAATGTATCCAAACGTTTTTTAAATAGATAGGTTGAAAAACGAACTGAATATTTTGTAAAGAGACGAACAATTTCGTAATTTAGAAGTTCAAAAAACTATAGAAATATTATACAATGAATTTAAAATTGTATTTTCGGAAACATACAATTTGTTTTGCCCAGTTTTTTAATAATTCCTGCAACAAGTGTCTCGGTAGAAAGAAATTGTGTCTTAAGCGCATTAAGACTTAGAAATACGATGACACAAAAGCGCTTAAACAATTTATCAGTGATGAATTGTAAATTATAAAAAATTAAAAAATTATAAATATTTAATACTCACAGTGCGGTAGTAAATTTTGCCTCGAGAAATTTTTTAAGTGTCTCGTAATTTATTTCTATTCTTTAGTTCATCAAATTCAATAAAAAAATTATTAGTTCGTTGATATTTATTTTTAGAGGTCGCTCGAAAACATTTTAGGTACACTACTTTTAAAGTTAAAATAAGTATGAGTGACCTTTAGAAATTAAAATATCGATTTGAAATTTTCCGAATCGAGATTTTTCAACCTAGAAAATGATAAAATAACGAGAAAAATTTTTTTTTAAATTCAATTTTTGACGATTTTTGAAATTTTTAAAAATATTGAGCGACCTCTAAAAAATAATAAACATATTTTCACAAGAGACGAAAAAAAATATTCGTTTTTTTTGGGCCACCCTAATAGTGATAGTTAATAAACGCGCATGTTTTCCTGTACAAACATAATTTTTAGCTCTAACAGCGGCATGCGTGCAGGCATTGACGCTGGTATTTTTAAAGAAAAAAATGGTACGCCAATGGTTTTTCTCCTAATAAAATTATGTTTGAAATCCCCGTTCAATTCAAAAAATAAGATCTCTCTTGAGCTTTTGTCCTGCGATACGCCCGCCGTTTATGAGTAAAAAATAAAACTCGTATTGTCCGTAATTAATTAATGTAATTATTGAAGCATACAATTTTGCAATAAACCTAGTTGACCTGGAATGTGTTACCTACATTTCTGAGATTTTGAAGTAAATCAAGTAATTTCGGAAATATTAATATTTCCATCTTTTCCTAACCGAACATTTTTTGACCATAGTTTATAAAGCAAACTATCAATTTTCCATGTAACATTACACCCTTAAATATTCGCATATCATTAAGAAACACCCTGTATATTAAATGTTGAAAAATCATGTTTTTCTTAATCAATACAGTGTATCGTTACTATACAGGATGATTCACAACTTATCCAAAAAAATTTGGGAATAGATGCGGCATGAGAAATGGAGTCAATACTGTAAAAAAAATTTTTGGAAAATCCTTATAGTTTCTGAGAAAAAAATTATTGAAGTTATAGCACATTAAACCACTACATAGCTGGACAACTGTAGTCTCTAGCGTCATTCGCATTACGCGTGGAGAGCCATGTGACTCCTAATACTGAAATCCGTCGTTGCGGTAGTTTTTACCTGTTATCTGTGGTATTTACATCAGTTTTTTAGTAGTTAGTGTCAAAAATGGCTTGCGTGTATAGCAACTCAGAGTTGATGGATATCGTTTTAATTTATGGTGAAGCAAGACATCATTTGTATTAGTTCGTAGAAAGTGAGTAGGACGGACCCAAATGTGTTTACACGTGAGTGGATAAAATTTTGAACAATTGCTGTTGCAGCATCGGGTATGTCAAATGATTTTATTATTTAAAAACACAAATTAATTTTATTAATAATTAATAAAGGCAAAAGCATTTGAATTTGCCGATATAAAATAGGTGCGATAAAATTCTATTTACATATTTCTTTCCTTGCCGTCCGTTTGTCCGTTTTTATCATCACCGGTCGCATTGTGCGAGGTCAAATTTTACAGTGGACCAGTTTCCAGTGCCGTGCAGAAGTGTACTTTTAAATCAATTTCGAACTGACCTTTTTGATTTTTTCTTTACAAAATTGTATTTGTAATGGTCTTTTGTACATACAGAATTTTTTTTTGGATAAGTTCTGAATCACCCTGTATTTCTAACCTTTGTTGAGATCACCTTGTTTATTTAGGCCTACTTAAAACATTTTTCTACATTTGGACAAACGCAGAATTTTTTATAAAATGAGGAAAAAAAGTTATTTTTTCAACTTCATACGTAGATACACTGTACGTAGGTATATGCATATTCTTTTTTAGCGTTATTTTAATAGACTCTTTTAGTGTAACGTCACATATTTAGACAACCCTCAACAAATTGTCATAGTTGTAATTGTACAGATCGAATCTGACCCTTGTTTACTATTCAGATAGATACTATAAAAGTGAACAACTTCAAATTAATTTATTTTTACAAAGATTTGGAAATATTTAAGAATAACACATGTTTGGTAAAATAGATACTAGATAGTATAATGTGCTTAAAACTTACAAAAACGTTATAAAAGAATACTACTAAATTTAAATAAAGTAAAAATATAACATTGGCCGTGTTATTCTGAATGCGCATGCTCAGAGGGAATAGCCTCGTAAGCAGGTGAAATCTTGTTGATATGTCATCGCTGTCATCATTAGCGTATTTTCTCTCATTTTGTTTAATTTTGGAATTTTCTAGTTCTACCAAGTATTTTTATTGTTTTTCTTGGTGTTGTGCTGTATCAATGTTTTTATCGAGTGTTTTTTTTTTCTTCGAGTAGTCTATTATAAACGTACTCAATACCAAACTTTTCTTCAATGATATCCTGTTGCGAGACCTCTACGCTTACATGAAATTATCTTTAATGTGCATACTCAGTAACATTAATATTGTAGTAACCTGATTCAAATATTTAAAAAATCCCGCGCGATTCGGATAAGAAAAAGAAGAGGAGATCTGGAGGTCTTAGGCTTATGGTTAGTTAGAAAAGGAAAAGAGAGGTTATGTATTATTGTTATGTGTGAAAAGAAGCGTTGTTCAGATTTATGTCTTTATGGAACAAATAAAGTTTTAGATAAAAATATAGTGTGCCTTCCTGAAACAGCCACCCAGACAGAGCTCCCTACAATTAATTACTATAAAAGTCAATATTGTTCCATAAATTTAAATATACAGGGTGTCCCTGAAGAGGATGGACAACGCTTGACCACAGGTTCCTTGGATGAAATCAAGACTATTTAGCCTGACTTACCTATATAAAAAAGTGCACGCCTACTCTAGTTATCTATTGTATATTTAGAAGGCTATATCTCAGTAGGCGTGCACTTTTGTATATAGGTAAGTTAGGCTAAATAGTCTTATTTTCATCCAAGGAACCTGTGGTCAAACGTTGTCCATCCTTTTCAGGGACACCCTGTATAATTCTATAATTCTTTTAGTTTGTCGATTGGGGTTTGAAACTTCTTAAATATTTCTAATACTGCCAGATTATCGCGATATTAAATAGGCCATGACAAAGAAGTGATTTTTTTGGCACTTATGTCTAAAGTACTAAAAAGGTCTATTATGAAATCAATTATCGTAGTAGTATTATAATAATGGAAATTGTGTTGTTACGATGTTGTTCGTATTTAGAGAGACACTCACAATTCTAAGATAATTTTACCAAATAGGATCTCGGAATTCAGACACCGAAATACATCCATAATTTAATAACAGGACAGGAATACGCAGTCAAATTTTATTACCTCGCAGAAGTCCCGATTTGAATTCAATTGATTTTAATTAATTGTCATTTGTTAATTAGTTTCTGACATAAATATAGAAATCACAAGTGTGCCCTAACCATCGTACTATATGAAATGAGATAATATTTTTTTTGTTCTTGGAATGTCAAAAAATTGAGAGCCTCGCTTTTTAGTAACATTTTCTTATAAATTTACAAATTAAAATCGTGGGGATTCACTAAAATGATTTTAATTTATTTCTGCTCAAATCAAATGTAATTATTTTATAGACAAATATTTCGCTCGGTATTCAATAAAAACTTACTTATTGTCAGTACCAGTTCCCTTCGTCACATACGGAGAAGCAAAACTTGTGATACGCGTGGAATACTTAAAATAATAGCCGAGGACCGCGACTCTAACGATAAACACCCTCTCGGGATCAAATGAGAGGAAATCCCACTCCGTCAGATCGGCGCGGTAGTTCTTTGTTTCCGGGCGAAAGCCGGGAGGTCAAGATGTCATTTGCAAGAGTCGGACGTTTAATGAAAACTGGTAATTGTGTTTTAGGCGGTTCATATCTGAGACCCGGTTTTTCCGTCGCGGCGCTTTGGGACTTCGCCCGATCCGATCTGCACTTGACACCTCTCCGAACTCCGCCGCTACTTTTGTTTATGTCGCAAATGCCGCTAGTCGGCGGCCCCTTGCCCCCTTTGTGTAGAATAATAGAGTCACGAGCGGGTACCTACATGTTCCCATTTCGATATCTGCGGATGTGTGGGCGAATTTTTCACCGGAAGGTTGTGGAGAGTTGAAAGTTTTACAATGTGGAGAAATTAATTTGGAAACGAATGAACTGTCGCAGTTAGGAAATTCACCCATGTTTCCAAAATAATTCAAGAAACCTTCCAGAAGCCATTCTTGTGGTATAGTCTTTCCGATTTCAGTTGAAGACCAAAGATCTTGGCGGAATGTACCAGGTTCGGTCGCTACGCAACAACTCGGCATTTGAAAAACTTGTTCCCATATTTATTTAGCCTTAGCTATACCCATGTGCAGGTCTGGTCGCCCAGTTGAAGAATGCGCGCGCGGGCAAACGGCAAACAAACACAGCCGGACTGGGCGGCTAGCCATACATTTCAGTTGTCGACAAATTGCCTAGCAGTGCAGTGCAGCAATGCAGAATTTGGTGATTCAGGTAATTTTAATTTATTATAGACACCTTCTATTAATCATTCATATTACAATTGAGAAATATTATTACAACATGGCATATTGGAGACCTTTTGAAACGGAACAAAACGAAATACCGCCTGACAATATTGAATTATTAGAACCGGTTGTTGAAAGAGATTTAGAATTTAAAAATACAGATTTACATATTCAATAGACCAGGCAATAAAGAACGATTTACCTCAAAATATCTAGATTTTCGCCTTTTTTATTATCCGGAAGTGGCGGAAATGCATCGCGGGTGCATAAAGTGCATCTAGAAGTGCATCACAACCGAGACACTTGCCAAAGTGCACGAAATACCGCAAAAATTGGTACTCAGGGGTTTTGGGGGGCGCAGAATTCGAATATGCATATATTCAGTCCACCCGACCCCCCGGGGGGCGACTTCCGGCCGCCTGGGGGGCGCGGGGGCACGTGGATTGTAAGGTTCTCCGAATGACTGGAAAAATGGATCTCGAGGGTATTCGCGGGTGCTGATTCCGAATTCGAGGGTGAAAAATATCCCCTGTGCTCGTGGAGGTGGGGGGGGGGGGTATGAAATCTAAGGTTCTCGAATTGACTGGGAAAATGTATTTCGGGGGTTTTCGCGGGCGCTGATTCCGAATCTGAGGGTGAAAAATATCCCCTGTGCTCGTGGAGGGGGAGGGATGGGTTATAATATATGAACTGGTAACATGGAATAATGAGTATTTTGGGGATAGAAAATTATAACGTGTGATGTTAGTGATATATTAAGACAGTCAGGCCCCGGGGGAAAAATGAGAAGAGCACGAAATTCAATAATATTCTCTGAGATGCTGCTTTTCGAAATTCCCGCTGTATATGCTCTCGAATCTCAGTTATATCGAATCAGGTCCAGATTAACTTCTGAAAATAATCTAAAGTTCCCGAAATAATTGGAAAAATGGATCTCGGGGGTTTTCGCCGGTGCTGATTCCGAATCTGACCCTGAGCACAGGGGATATTTTTCACCCTCGAATTCGGAATCAGCACCCGCGAAAACCCCCGAGATCCATTTTTCCAGTCATTGGGAGAACCTTGCAATCCACGTGCCCCCCGCGCCCCCCACACGGCCGGAAGTCGCTCCACGGGAAGTCGGGTGGACTGGATATATATGCATATTCGAATTCTGCGCCCTCCAAAACCCCCGAGTACCAATTTTTGCGGTATTTCATGCACTTTGGCAAGTTTCTCGGATGCGATGCACTTCTAGTTGCACTTTATGCACCCGCGATGCATTTCCGTCACTTCCGGATAATAAAAAAGGCGGAACTTTTTTCCGACGGTCTTTCTGAACAAAATGCAAAAAACCGCATTAAAATCGAACCGGGCCGCAAAAATATAAATATTTTTTTCTTTATTGCCTGGTCTACAATGTCAGCGTCTTATTTTAAATATTTACGATTGTTTAAAAAGGAAGAAAATGAAAAATCAGATAATGAAATCATAAATAGAATTCACATATTAACTGAAGTTTCTGTGTCCAAAATTTTTCGTGTTATTAAACAATGTGTAAAGAGGAAGCGAAACAAAAATTTAAAGATATCTATACATGACGAGAGACGTAATTCGGGGGACAATGTATAATTAATATAAAGAAAATTGAGGACATAAATAATTAAAACATGCCGTTGGCTAAATGAGCATATAATAGAAATTTTCAAGACATACAAAATTTTATTATTTTTTACCTTTAGCACAAAATTTTTTTAGAGACGCCCATGAAACTCATTAATTTTTATTACTAGGCGTTTTTATACAATGTTCAACTAACTTTGGAAAAACTATACAAATCCCACCAAAATTACGTAACCATAGACAAAAGATCGTAAGCAACCTACTACGCTAATTGAAATGCACCGAGCGGGAACTTTTATGAACTTTTAGGTTAAATTCTATTTTCAGTTTGTTTTACTCGGTCAATTTTTTTACTTGATTTCAGTGTGCTTCCGCTATCAGAATTTATTACTATCATTTTTCTATTGAATTGAAATAATTGATATATGTAATAATTTTTTTGGAATAACAATTGCAAATTTACTCTTATATCATCAACAAATCGTTTCAGAAAACCTAGTTACCTCAACCTTTTCCTAAGTTTAAAATATTTATTATTGAAGTTAACTAACACTCTGCCTCTAGTCTTTATTGGTGTGTTTCTTTCCTAGTTTCTTTGAGCCACTGAGTATCTTAATTGTCCTTCTACTTATTTGGGCCGTACTATAAGTAATCTCTTTGGTGTGTTGGTGGTTGCTGGGATTCAAGTCCGTTTTATTTTTCATATCTATGCTTTCCTGAATTGTCACTGTAGACTGATTTCTTCTGGATTTCTGTTTTTTAAACTTGTTTTTATATATCTTCTCTATATATACCTTCCCGACTGCAATTTTTGTACTCAGGTAAAACTTGTTGATTTTTTCTTGTCTTTTTACTTTCGTTTCGTTTTTTCTTTCCTGTACCTTCATTTGTGACTTTTAACTACGCCTTATTTTTAATTTAATTTCGAGTTTATTCAATTTGATTTATTTTTATACGACTAATCTAAAAATAGTTGCTTTTTCTATAATTCTTGAGTTTTCATACAATACTACTCTTGTTTTATGAAGGAATTTCTCAGTCTTGGTACTTCATACTCAATCTATAACCTCTTAAAATTAAACACTTTTACGACTATTTTTTACATAGTGTACCTACTTAAAACTATATACTTTTATATAACTCTTATAACAAGCATCTTGTCAAATTTTTCTTTTTCATTCTAGAAATTTTTTTACGTGATTGACATTACTAAGATTTGTTTATTATCTTATTTTTTTTTAATTAACTTCAAAATTCCAATGAAATTTAACATTTTTGATCCTTATTAAACTTAATTAAATCTATTGATTCAATACAGTATACGGGGTGTTTCTGAATTATCGGGGCGAAGAGTTACAGAAACTTTAATTGAGACATACATGACATTTAGTGTGCGTAAAATTGAAGTAATCGAGTGTTATTGTAATTAGTGGTTAATGTTTTACTACAATGGCGTATTGTTACAGTAATCACCCATTGGTGGATGTGCTACTGATATACGGTGAACGCAGACAAAATGCTGGAGCAGCAGTTCAAACATAGATTGATACCGGTTGATTGATGATTTAACTTTGTAGGGAATAACAGGGAGTTAAAGAAACCTTCTTTATTTTTTTAATGCGCATTAGAATTCCCTACATTGAAGACAATATTTTACAAATATGACGATGACCTGAAAAACACCCCATGTAGTCAAACGACATTACATATTCTCCGAAATAAGTATGGTTCGGTTAATGCTAATTAAGCCATTTGTACACCAACGTAATGCACCGGATAAGCAGCATAGCAAAATTGTGCCAAGCCTTGTTATAGCCCAATAAATGTGCGCGTTGTATATATGAAATACACTAATTGGAACCAGTGGCGTAACGGGGCACCCTCCGCAGCCCGAAAACTTAGACACTGAACATGATGTTAGGTTTTTTTTAAATCTACTACAGTGAAGAAAAATTAAGTATACAGGATCAGTCAAAAAGTTATTTTTACTTTAATGGAACACCTTGTATATTATTCCATATTTCAATTCTTCTCGAAATTCTAAACAAAATTCATATAGCAAGCACATCATGTACCTAAATTAACTGTTTTTTACAACATACTCTCAAATTTATAAAAAATAGGGCCCCAAATTGTGAATATTTATTTTGAAAATAACACACGGTGGAGGATTGGATATAAATTAATTTTGTTATTTAGTTTTCTACAGAAAATACAAAAGCAGTTCAGGGTTGATAAAAATGCATGAAACGAAAAAATGTATTTTTTAATGATCCTCCTGGATATTTTAAATTTTATGAAAACAATAGTTGTGCCAGAATAAAAAGATTCTTTAGTAATAGATTCAAAAAAACCCTAAAAAGTTTGTGTCTTAAGATTTTTCGCCAGCTATCTTACTTTAGGAGATACATATCGGTAACCCTGTATACAGGGTGTGCCATTTAACATTCCCGCTACCAATATCTCCGAAATGAAGATTTATTTTAGTTCCGGAAACTGGGGTTGTTAGGTTCCTCGAATGGTTTCAAATTGCAGTTAGATTTGTTAATTCAAATCTGAGACAAAATATTCTTTTAAAATATTGTTGTTAATGGCTTTATTCACACCACATACTAACTAACAAACAATACATTATAAAAAACCAATGATCAACTACAGAAAAAAAAATTGTACTATCGCAAATCTTTGAAGGGTCAGAAACGAACCGTATTTTATCAATCAAATATTGAAAAATATGCTTGTATTTGTTTTTGTTATAATTTATTGTTTGTTAGTTAGTATGTTGTGTGAATAAAGCCATTATAACAATATTTTAAATGAATATTTTGTCAGTGTGATTTAAATCAGATAATAGATTTTCCTGTTACCTCATACATTGCATATTGAAGTCGACATATCTCGAAAACGAAAGTAAATATTGGGAAAAACTTTATATTACAAAAATTACTCAAAATTTAACGATCTTTCAGATGGACAACAATTCCACGTTCCAGGAATCAAACATTTTTTTGGTATCGCCACGCCACACTATCGGTCAAACGGCATTTGTTTATGTCAAAATCAAATTAACGAATCGTTTTACATTTTTTTTTAATTAAAGCTTATTTCATGCAGATTTAGGGAAAATTATTGCGAATGTCATCATCCCCTATTTTGGGGGTGGAAATGAAGGGTGAATAGGTGCAAAAAGTGAAAATCGATTTTCTTCGTTCAAAAATCTTATATCTTCGATAAATACAGTGAAATTAAGACACATTTTCGTGGAATCAATGTTCAATTAAAACAAGTTAAGAAAAAATGTATGAAAATATTTTCATCCCTATTTTAAGGGTGGAAGTGAGGGGTGAGGGTGTGGAAAAATGAAAATTAAAGAAAATAAGCATATAAGGTTTTTGTTGTCGCTGAACACGAATAAAAGCATCACTAAAACAAAAAATTCCTTTTTAGGAGCTGTTTTTATCATCCCCTGATTTAGGGGAAGAACTGAGGGGTGGGGGATTGAATAATAAAATTCATCTGAAATATTATCAGTCTTTCAGTTCTCTGATCTTAAATAACATGGTAAACCATTTTCTTATCATTTGTAAATTGCAGGATGATTTTTCATTATCCCTTACTTAAGGGAACGGCAATTTGGGGTTAGGGGTGGAATGTAAAAAGTCAAAGATTTGTTGAGGGTTTTTGTGGTCCCTAAATACGAAAAAGTTTATTTTTTCGTCATCAAATTTTAAGTGTAGCTTTTTATTAGTCCGTGCTTTAAGGGTAGGGATAAGGAGTGGAGATTTTTTTGTGGATTTTTAATACTTCATATCCTCACTTCTTATTTCTACCCTTGAATAGCAATAAAAAAATAATTTTTTTACATGAATTGCTTCATGAATTCATTTGTGTCAAAAAGCTGTTTCTCTTATAGGCAATAAAATTACGATATATTGTACACGTATTGTTTTTATAATTTGTATATTTAAGTTCAGCAAATTGAAAGACTCTGGTAATATTTCAGATGAATTTTATTATTCAATCCCCCACCCCTCAGTTCTTCCCCTAAATCAGGGGATGATAAAAACAGCTCCTAAAAAGGAGTTTTTTGTTTTAGTGATGCTTTTATTCGTGTTCAGCGACAACAAAAACCTTTTATGCATATTTTCTTTAATTTTCATTTTTCCACACCATCACCCCTCACTTCCACCCCTAAAATAGGGACGAAAATATTTTCATAAATTTAACTTGTTTTAAAATGTGTCTTAATTTCACTGTATTTATCGAAGATATAAGATTTTTGAGCGAAGAAAATCGATTTTCAGTTTTTTCACCTATTCACCCTTCATTTCTACCCCCAAAATAGGGGATGATGACATTCGCAATAATTTTCCTTAAGTCTGCATCAAATAAGCTTTAATTAAAAAAAAAATGTAAAACGATTCGTTAATTCTTCTTCGAGATATTTGATTTTGACATAAACAAAATGCCATTTGGCCGATAGTGCGCCATCTATGAAAGGTTTGAACTAACAACTTTCACTGCAATTTGAAGCTATTCGAGGGACCTAACAACCCCAGTTGCCGGAACTGAAATAAATTTCTTCGTTTCGGAGATATTGGCAGCGGGAGTGTTAAATGGCACACCCTGTATATGCTCTAAAGCATTACTTCATCGATTTGTAACATCTTGCATCTGGAAAAGAAAGAGCTTCTTTCGTTTTACGTTCCTTGTACCTTCAATTTAAAATTGCGAAGTAACAGGACGCAGGTAGCCAGTCGGAAGAATACTTAACGATACTCGGTGATATTACTGAAATTTATTGGCAGAACAGACAGCTTGTATATAGTGTGTAATGTAGGGACATAAACTTTTACAATTCCGCGGCCGTAAAACTTTGAAGTGCCGCTTCACCGCCCCCCTCCCCCTCACCATCCTCCTCGAGGATATGAACGCGGGCGGCAGTCAAGACCATTTTATACAACAATATTTATTAGGAGATATTTTATTGACGGAAGAATCCTGGGCGCCCACAACAATAAAATTAGAACGAAATTCCCCGTTTTACAAATAAGGTGGAGGCGCCGGTAAGCGGCCGCCGCGCGCCGCCTGCGCAGGACCGGCTCCAGGACGAATCTTACACAAAATAGCGGAAATCATTTCAGAAATATAGCACCCGAAAATCCGGAATTACACGAAAGTTTTTACCTGCTACTATGTCATAATAGATACATTATGCTGCTGTATTTTAGTACCGTAAGCCTGATCATTTAGGCTATTGATTATATCCAAAAAAAAACAAGGTTAAAAAGAACTATGACGTTGAAGATATTTTATTGCATGAAACGTTGAAAGGGTTATTTTAGATGAAAAAACCGCGGAGTGCTATTAAATTAGAGGGTGGAAACTGGAGATAGAGGTGAAAATGCACCCCTTTCAGTTTTTTATATGTAGCTCGAAAACGAAGCAAAATTTCGCTATAGTTCATAGGAAAAATTATTTAGAGAATTGAATTTCCCATCGAAATAGTTTATTTAAAAAATTTAAAAGGTAAATTTTATGCAAAATATCGTTAATAAACAATTTGAAAAAAGCAAAAAATTCGATTTTTTTATCTTTTTACTTTTTTGCTTCTAGTTTTTTTTTGAGTAAAGATCATTGCTTCATAAAAAAAAGTAGATAAAATTTCATTCAAAATAAGAGGTTGTAAAGTAATTTCGATAAAAATTGACTGATATATGGGCGCTTAAACTTACAATTAGCCAATTTTTCGATTTTCGTTGCGTTTACCCTTATTCGTTTTAATGCTATTTTTTGCAAAAAGGAAGAAAATAAGACATTCAAGGATTTTCATCAAATGACTTGTTCGAAGGGTCATTAAAAATGAAAAAACCGCGGGGTGCTATTAAATTAGAGGGTTGAAATTGAAGATAGGGGTGAAAATGCACTTTTGCAGTTTTTTAAATATAGCACGAAAACGCAGCATAATTTCGGTATAGTTCATAGGAAAAATTTTGTAGAGAATTAAATTTCCAATCGAAATGGCTTATTTAAAAAATTTAAAAGAGAAATTTTATGCAAGAAATCGTTAATAAACAATTTTATAAAAAAGCAAAAATAAGATTTTTTTTATTTTTTTACTTTTTTGACTCTAAGTTGTGAAAATCTTTATTTATTGTTACCTTTTGAAATAATTTTTTTATTAAGTAAAGAACCAATTTGTTGTAAAAATAATAAGAATTATAATCATTATTATGTTAAAAAGGACGAAAATCTAAAAAATATTTTAGTTTGACCGGTTATAACACACAATCAGACAATATTAGTCCAAAACTTTTGAAAACGCAAGGGAATCTCATCTGTTTTTATAGTACTTACAGCAATTTTCTTTGCCTACCTCTACTAAAAAAAAATTCAGTCAAAAGTCAAAAAAGTAAAAAAAATCAAAAAATTTTATTTTTTGCTTTTTTTTAAATTGTTCATTAACGATTTTTTGCATAAAATTTTTCTTTTACATTTTTTAAATAAGCCATTTCGATGGGAAATTCAATTCTCTAAATAATTTTTCCAATGAACTATAACGAAATGAGAGTTGCTTTCGCTGTACAGCAAGAATAAAAAGCTCTCTCAACGGTAATAATAAATAATTTTATGAAAACTAGTGTATAGAAAACTTGTATATGAAAAGACGTGTTGACGGAGTGATTGTTCGTTGGAGAGTGCCTTCTGTGTGGAGTCGGTCGTAGGTATATTGGTAGTTGCTGGTAGAAGTCCCTGCTCCTTGGCGCCACTCTGCAGGGGTCGCTTCCGGGAACCCCGTGGTGCGTCCGGCGGCGTTCTTGACGTTGTGCTTAAAAATGGGTCACTTGCGAACATGTGTACCCACAGAAATATTGCTTCGTTTTCGAGCTACAATTAAAAAATTGAAAGAGAAAATTTTCACTCCTATCTCCAATTTCCACTCTCTAATTTAATAACACTCCGCGGTTTTTTCATCTAAAATGACCATTTGAACGATTCATCCTATAATCAATAGCTAATTCTAGTATTACTAACTACTACTTTTGCATTCGTGAATAAGTTCTTTTGCAAGCGATAGCGAGAAAAAATCATTCGAGAATACAAAAGAATTTCGCAATCGGGTATGCCACAATTCAAAAATTATTAAAAATGTGAAGAAAAATTTTTGACAATAATTTAAAATTAAAATTTATTTATTTGACACGTTTATATTCATCTACAATTTACTGCACATATTTTAATATCAAATATTCTTTGATTTCCTGTTAAATTAATTGATACTTAAATTGATTACTATTATTAATGACTATTATGTGTATGATTTTGTTGACAATAATAATTAAACTGATGAACTGACTCTATCATCTAAGTACACCTAATTTCATTGATTTTTGTAGTGGAGGTAATAGTCTTTTATATCCTGGATGCAAAATACTTTTACGTTCTGTAGACGAAAAAAACTGTTGTTTTGACACTTAATAAATATGCGAAAGTCAACTTTTAATGACTGTTTTCGAAAATAGTGGTCAACCACTAATAAATATCATAAAAAAATCAACTTTTATTGACAGTTTTTGAAAAAACATATTTTTCGAAAATGTGATTTGTTTCACAGAAATAATTAACAGTTTGGAAAAAGACCAAGAAATTAAAGTTCTTACTTAAATTTACCACCGAGAGTATCGTGATCTTCGTTATTTTTAATTTTTAGGTAAAATTGTTTAATTTTTAGTGGAAATTCCGTTACCTACAGTGTGACTTACACCAATAACGCAAGATTTTTTTTTTGGAATGCACTATTGGACTGATCGTTTTTTTCATATATTAGTAGCCTTCCACATGTACTTGTTGAACCGTTTTCGACCTTTTTTAGCCGATTTTTCGAAAAATCACTATAGAGATCTTTTTAATTAAAAATTTGATTACGTACCCTGAAACAACATCTGCAATATCTCAAATTTTATCAATTTGTAATACATTTTTTATATGGTCATAAAGTTTTAACTTGTTTCAGTTTAAAAATTAATGATAATGCTGACTACAACTTGTAAATAATTATAAATGTTTTTATAATTTTAAAAAGCAAAATTTTTACAATTTTAGGCCTGTAAGTACAAAAACCATTGGTATGGAAATTTTGCATTTTTTTCTGGTTCCTTCTAGCAAAATGCATAATTTCTAGGCAAATTATTTTATGGACTTCTCAATATATTTTTAAATGATTTTTTTTCGTTCTTAATTTGTCCCATTACAACCTTGCATTTTAATTACAAAAGTAGTTATGAAAACTTAAAAGTGTATGAATGAAAAAAAATATATTTAGATACGGTTAAGGCCAAATAAGTAGAGCCGGCCCTATGCTTAGAGTACTTTCTAGGGACTGCGTATGTGCACTTCATATGAATAATTTAAAATAGTAGCAGTTCAATAATACAATTCCTTTCATTGGGTCATTTTCTGAAGGAGTGACTGAGAAATGTATAACATTTTTTTATAAAATCTGTTTGATATAAATTCGTACAGATATGCAGCGAGTGTACCATAATAAGCATAAAACGACTTATTTATTTGGAACAATTTTAGTTTTTTCTCTGTATTTTCACTTGCGGAAAAAAACAAAAATTCGCAATTTACCCTTTCGCCAAAATCATCGTTCAAAGATTATTTTTATTACACTACAACTATACACCAAATCAAATATACGAGTTACCACGCCACGCACTTATATTAGTTAATGCTTAAAAGTAATCATAATCAAAATTGTTAAAACTTATTGACCTCTGGAATCGTTACCGACTTACGTACCTACTACAGAAAAAGAGGTACATTTTTCGCCATTTTTTACAGAAAACAGAAAAATTGCTAATTTAGTTTTAGGTTATTAGTTCTACTATAGTTTTCACTACAGGAACGTGAGTCTTTCATTGCTTAAGTTTCAAGCAAAAGTATTAGCCTACAAATGTTTAAGTGACATCATTTTATTTTTCTGAATTTTGACATTTCACTGTGCGAATAAACATACTGAACTGGCTGTGAGATAATGGCTTGTTTACACGGGGACAGTCAACTAAATTTTAAGTCACTTGAACCTATTTGAACAGCGCATATGTGGTAAGTAACAATTTATGGAGCAAGTAAAAATTTAGTACACTGGAATAGAATTTATTCTATTTTTTCGTGCAAGTTGACGACTTGCACCGAACTTTTCCCTCCTGCTGATCCACTTTCGCTCCCCAAAGTCGTTTAGGTCTATTTTTCTCTTCATATATTTATTCATTTATTTCTGCTAATATAATATTTAGGATATCGCGTAGTATGCCATTAAATTCTTCTACAAACTGCTGCCTCACGTTCATCTCATCAGGTTTACAAATATATAAACTGCACTAGAACTTACCAACAACTAAACTTAGAACTTACCAGTGCGAATAGCACTTGCAGAAAAAGCAGTAACTTAAAATTTAGTTACCACTTACCTACTGTCCCCGTGTAAACAAGCCTTAACTGCACATTTTTACGTACAGCGATTTTGTGTAAACACTCGCCGAGCTATCGATAGGGTCAGAGTCTTAAGATTAATGTCGTAAAAATATTTACATAATTTGCAAAACATATTTCTGCTAATTGCGTTTTTATTTTTTACTTATAAAGTCAATAAATAGTGAATTACGTTTTTTCAAGTCTTTACATATGTATTGACAGGTGCAAAATTAGTAATTTCGTTAGATAGATACATAATTCTTTAGTGTCTTGCTCTGCGGTCTAGATGGCAGTGCCAACACGGGCAATAGTGGAGACAAAACGCTTAAGCGTAAATCTACAATATAATGGGTTTAAATCTAAGGAAACCTCACAGCAAATATGCCACTGTATTGATGAATCGATTATGTATTTATCTTAACAGTCACCATAATCATTCAAACCTCTTTTTCTGCAAAAAACGACCAAAAAATTAAAAATATTGAAATAAGTGTCAAATATTTTAAGCAAATCTTCTGAAAAAAAAATATGAAAACGGGAATTTAAATCTGATTATTATAATCTAAATTAGTTCAGAAAAAAAAATTTGTTTAGAAATTCCACCCTTTACTTATGGTCAAAAACTCAGACCTGTATCTCCAATATAAACAGAACCAGCTAAGCTATCGATAGAGTCAGAGGTTCTAAAAATGTTTATTCGTATTACTGTTTAAGTCAGCAAGCATAAAAAAACTCTATTTGCAAAAAAAATTCTTCTACCAATCGATTTTTGTACGACGATTTATTTGCTCTTCATATATCTTCCCAAAGTTTATAAACATTCTGTATTTGCAGTCGACAAAGATTCGACATATATTTTTTCACCGATTAATAAAATAATGGCCGTCTCTTTTACTTTCTTTTGAACAGTATAATTTGCTTCCCCAAAATTTTGACAGAATTTCACCGAAAGAATAAAAAAACTAAAAGTACATACATTACAATTTCTTTTTTTTTGTTTGTTTTTTCTACGACTTCTTCATTGTAATCGCACATGTCGACATTTTTTCAGCTGTGTTCATGATCTAGTTGGCTAATTTTGAATACCTTCACATTTCAAAAACTAAGACAAGTTATGGATAATTTAGTATGAAAGTAAATTTGTAAAACTATTCTACTTTTTCGTTCATTTCCTCACCGCTAGATGGCCACAAAATATTTAACGTTTCTGTGCAGTACTGAGTTTTATTTGGATGCTTTGACAAATCATCACAAAATGTAAGTATAATATACCTTGAAAAGAATCGTAAAAGTTGAAGAGTTAAACTTGGTTCAATTCCTTGAAAAGTCATTTTTGATTTGACCTATTTTTACAAACAAAAAAAACACTTACTTTACAAAAAAAAAGAAGTTGCCGAAAATAAAGTACCATGTACTTTCACCCCAATAATAATAGAGTGAATACCATATGACACTTCTAATTATGGAGACAGAGAGACAGGAAGAGAACAAAAAAAATTTAAACTATCAAACAAAATTGAAAAAGAAACGTAATTTGTAATTTTGCAAATGAAAACAAATTGGTTTTAGAAATGCCTGTTATATAGTGATGCGTATTTTTAATTTGTCTTTTTTTTTCAGTGTGAAATTTTTGGCAAAGCAAAAATATTTTATTAAAAAAACCCTGGTTGATCCTTTAGTTAAAGGTTTATTTAACTGTTATTTTTTTCACAGTTGACAAAATCCCCAAACAAAAACAGTGGGAAAACATAAAACGACTGAGGGCCAAATCAAAAACTAAATTAGCTATTTTTGACATAAAAAAAATGGGTTTATACGTAGACGAATATACTCACCCCCACTGAGGATAGCGAGACACTCACCCAGTACATTCGTAACTATAAACAAAACAGCGACCAGGAACTCCATCGTATCTATACAAAGTACCTATCAAATACACATAATCACACCTTAATTATAATTCTGTATCGGTATAGTCCGGGCATAATAATTTTCCGCGAAAAGTTCGTCGCGATAAAAAATCAGCGCGATATCGAGTTGGCGGGAAACGAGAGAGGCAAGACAGCAGACACCACGCGAAGCTCAGCTTTCGCGATTCAGACTGTCGGTGGTTGGCCAACCCCAAAGCCCGCTGCGATCCGACTAGCCGTAGGACTCGTGAAACAGTTGCCCACTTCACACTTTGTGGCCGCACCGAGCGATTTGCATGCGATGGCCCTCCTTGCCGCCAAGCTTGCGGCCGTCGAGGTATGCGGGGGTCCACGCACGCCGCCGTATACAGTGCGTCGCGACGGTAAGTTGACTCACCCCCTAGGTGGCTTTCTGCCACAGTTTAATATAAATCAGTACGATCATAGAACGATGGCTTAAAGACCGCACAATGAGGATATTGCCTTTTAAAAATGTTAAAATTCCGAGCAAGGCGTTATACAGGTGTTTTTAAATGAAGTAGCAAAAATGGTACCAGGGAATGTAGGGTCAAAAATAAGAGTGTCAATTTATTAATATGATAAATAAAAATGTGTTTGTTATGACATCCGCCTACTTTATTTTTACAAATTTTGGCAATTACCCCTTTAGTGAACGCATCTAATTTTTTTTACTAGAAAACTATCGGTTTTATCAAAAAAATACAAGAGGTAAAAAAGTGCGTAATAAACCTGCTTTCCTACAGTGGTTTGGTCTTCAAGTGAGGAGAAAAACTCTAAGTAGTATGGAAAACTTTATTCTACAAATTTCGCTGGTAACACGAGACACAACCGACCAGGAACTAGGCTTCAAGACTTCTCCCTGGTGCCTTGAAATGTTTTTGGTTTTTATCCTTGTTCCCAGGTACCCACTTTTCTTACCCTATCCTAATTAACACTTATCCGGGTCATTACCTAGGTACTCGGTTTGTGCTTATGTACCCTAATAAACAATAAACAATATTTATGTTTACAGCCTACTTATTCTAATCTCATTTGCTAAATACATTTATTTGGGATATTCTCGGATAATTCAAAGTATAATTTATATGGCTGGTAAATTCCCAGAAAGCAAAATATATTTATTGGGGCAGGTACTAAATGTAATTGTAGCGTACCGCTACATTCCCAATAAATATTTTTAAATAAATAATTTGCTTCATATAAAAAATTTCTAATAAAATATTGTAATGGGGTTGATTGTTTCACTCCTTTATAAAATACGCCAATGATCGAACAAATACTGAAAAGTTGTCTCTTTATTAGTAGGATGTTCATACCAAGTTTCGTGTCTTTAGCATTCCTCATGTTAAAGAAAAAATTAAAATGTGAATTTCAATCCCCTTCTTTAAGAAGGTATATCGCCTCAGGTACATTCACTGGTACCATTTTCGCTACTTCACTTAAAAACACCCTGTACATACACCCGTTTGTTTACTTCAAAAATTGTCAAAGCCCCTGTTGTGTGCATTTTGTTTATTCTTTATAGGAGGTCAAAATTGCGAAATTCATTTTGCAATATTTTTGTTTACTTTATAAGCCAATCATGTTTTAACCTTCTTTTTTCGGCTATATCGCTCTTTTTTCTGTAAAAGATCTATTCACTGGTTTTCTGCCTAATATCAGGTAATAAAGGTACTTAATTGATTAAATTTTTAAAAACGAATATTGTAAATCCGATCTCGGATTCGTGATCAGTGACCCCGAAAACCCCCGTATACCAAATTTGGCGCGAATGTGTTATTTTTTGAAAATTTGGTCGGCCATCTTAGATCCGCCATCTTGAATTTTGCAAAATTGACCTCGGATCCGTGATCGACCCCGAAAACCCCCGTATACCAAATTAGGCGGGAATTTGTTATTTTTTGAAAATTCGTGATATATGACCTTAATTGACTCGTTTTTTTGAGGTTAGAAAAAGGACCGTCAATTTTTGACCGTAGATTCACGTTCGGCGGGGTCTTAAATGAACATTTGAATATAGAAAAAACATTTTTAAAAATTTTTCCTAGCACTTTCTCGTGAATTTTTGCTATTTTTGACCAATTTTTTGAGGTTAGTAAGTTCATGTGATGTAATAGCTCAATTCTGACACCGGATTCGTGATCAGGACGCAAAAATACTACGGATAACATACACAGGGTGATTCCGAACTTATCCAAAAAAAAAATTCTGGATGTACAGGGGACCCTTACAAATAAAATTTTGTAAAGAAAAAAGCAAAAAGAGCAGTTCGAAAATGATTTAAAAATACACTTCTGCATGGCACTGGAATCTGGTCCACTGTAATACCTGACCTCGCACAATGCGACCGGCATGACGGTGTGATAACAACGGACAAAAAACTTTCATAAGGAAAGAAATAAATAGAATTTTATAGCACCTATTTTATATCGGCAAATTCAACTGCATTTGCCTTTATCGTTATTATTAATTGATAAAATTAATTTGTGTTTTTAAATAATAAAATCATTTGGCATACTCGATGTTACAACAATTGTTCAAAATTTTATCCACTAAAACGTGTATACAGTGCGTCGCGACGGTACGGACATTTGGGTCCGTCTTACTCCGTTTCCACGAACTAACACAAATGATATCTTGCTTCACCATAACACAAATGCTTCACCATAATACAAATGTTACCTTGCTTCACCATAAATTAAAACGATATCCATCAACTTCGATTTGCTATACACGCCAACCATTTTTGACACTAAATACTAAAAAATTTTTTTACGATATTGATTCCATTTCTCATGCCGCACCTATTCCCAAATTTTTTTGGATAAGTTGTGAATCACCCTGTATATGTAGCATGAAAAGTACAGACAACTTTTTTCGCGTGTGTTGCTGTGTAATCGTACAGGAAATAAAAAAAAAAACAAATTGAAACTGAGGCATCAGGCTATAAATGACCCTGGCATTGTTTAAGCCAGAAAAAAATGTTCTGAGCCCATGGGCAATTTTGAAAAAAAAAATGTAAAATTTTTGCCTTGCATTATTTCTTCTGATTGCGTCAAGAGAGATGCACAAAAAATGTTTGTCATCTCAAGATTCAAAAATAGAATCTTGCAACGAGCTTCTTTGTTTTCTCGATACGACCATTATTCACGAAGTTGCAGCCTTCCAAAAATCAAAAAAAAAAAATTGGAAATTTTTCTGCTCCATTAATTTTTTTGCTGAGTTTATAACACTATAGGTCAATGTTCATTTTAATGTCTATAAATAACTTTTAGATTTTAATTCTCATAATCAGTTGAATAAATTACATCAAGAATCAAATTTCCCAATTTATCTGCAATTTATTTTATCTTAAAATTTAATTGGTACGTGATGAAAGGATTTTTTTTGTTTTTTTGCTATGTAATTTTTGTTATAGCTACAATTATTGTGTAAATTTAAATTAATTTAAGGTTAAGTTGAAAAGCAGCCTTTGGCTGATACTTCACCTTTTCATTGTACACTTCACTGTCAATGAATAAATGACCATTCTATTATTATTATTATTCCATTCTACATACAACAAAAAAAACCTCCTATACTAATGTTATAGAGCAAATTAATGAGATTGTGTACTTGTATTTTCTGTTTCTTTATTTGTTAAAAAAATAATAGGGGTTAGTTACTTACCTACGTATATCCCAGCCTGTCGTACCCACAGCTATAACATCTGACAATGAAGTTTTACGAACTTCTTTACCTAAAAGGAAATAAAAAATTATTAGTAGCAATACGATACGCACAATGAAATTTACCCTTAACTTACGGGAAATTTCTACTCTCCAGATTTATAAAGTATTTATGCATATACATTTATACATTTTACGGGCTACGACAGAAAAATTATACACGCATTCGAATCAATTAAAACATGATGATTTCACATTTTCTAAATCAAAATTATAGTGATTTTAAATATGCTGGCGTTACATAAAATTCATAATTCATGATTCTGAAATAGTTTGCCCGCACCAGCGTTACTGATGTGGGTGGAAATTTCGGTCAAACCAGCATGCGGAGTGACGCAGGGAGATTGTCGGGATGATGACAGTTTTATTCTGCATGATGCTCATTAGTAGTTTGACCACCATGAGAGCTCACCACTTTTTCCTAGTGCTGGTTGTACAGGTAAGTCAGAATATGAGCTTTTAAAAACGAATAGATTTAGGAAAACATTTTTAAAAATGCGCCGCCTGATTTGATCTGATATTTTAACAATATCCTTGATTTGATGCAAGCAATTTGGGAAATGACGAAATATAAAATTATTTCCTAAAAATATAGTAAAATTTTAACATTAGAGTTGTTTAAGGAATCGGTAGTGTAACACTAGATGTTATGAATATAAGGAGTAATAAACAAACGTTCAAAGTTTATCAAATGTTCGGTCGCGACCGCTGAGCGCAGGGGTGGTTCGACTGGAGTAATTTTGGTGTCGTTGTGTAGGTTAGATCTTTCCATGTCGAATAGAAGTGGTCCGGACATTCCACGACTACGGGGGATTTTGTTATTCTTATAAAATTCTGCCGATGTTTAAGTGAGCTGTAAGTGCACTTAGCGGTCAAATGAAGTTTTCTAAGGCATATATAGTAGGGGGTTTTGAGTGTAGGGGCGGCAAATTAATATAGGAGTATAATTTTCCAAGGACAAAAAAGGGAAAATTTGTTATAATGACTTGATAGAGATTACACACAAAAACTGTAGGAAAGGATATTAAAAACTTTTCCAGATAACAAAATAAACAACAGAGGGAATATTCTCAACTTTAAAATTTCCCGCCAATGAATAAAAATTAACAATAAATAATCGCGTACGTTTTATTATTAAATAATTGCAATTAAACTATATGCAATTATTTAATACATTTCCTTAATTTATCCAAAAATCAATAAAATTTGCAAAATTATTCAGACACGAAGTTATTTAGACCATGTTTTATTTATCGAAAGTACTAAATATGTAAAAGAAAGTAATATATAAAAGAATAGAAATAAAAAATTTGAAATAATCTGTACCGATACGTGACCACTTTTATCTCATGGGTTTCAATCTACTCAAGGTATTGGATCGAGTTGAATTTTTCGAAATTTAAAAAATAAACAGTACATATTTAAATTCCTGTCCAATCGAGAATTCCATTGGATCAGACAGACAAAAGTTTAAATATGTACTGTTTATTTTTTGTGTTTCTTTACAATTTATGTGAATTTAAATTTGTCGATTTTTTCATGTATCAAAATGGCAGCCATTATACTATGGCCAGTTAGGGCAGCTTCAAACTTGTTTTAAATTTATCTTTAGATATGACGGGAACACACAAAGTTGCTCAAATAATTGCCTATTCGAATTTAGCTTTCAAATAAGAAACTTTACCACGTTACTGGGAACAAAATGTTTGAGATTACCGTAAAGAAGTTCAAGAACTACGGTTGTTTGCACGAGGTAGCCTGGCCACCGCAGTCTCCTGACTTAAACCCTCTCGACTAGAGACATTTAAAAAATGTAGTGTATCGTAGTAAAGCGGAAACTATTGGGTGATTGGTATTATAGCTGCTGTCAATAATTTATTGACTACTAGTCTAGCGAGAAGGAAGGTCTTGGTTTGAAAAAACTGAATCTAATATGACCAAAAGTGTTTACAAGTCAGTGGACAAAATTTTGAACCGTTGCTGTAATCTTTTTTTTACTTGTCCTTTATATAATACAAAGATATGAGCTTTTTCCATATATCCCCAAAAATTTACCCCTCCCCTTCAATAATATTTTTATTTATTTTATCTCTCCTATGTATTTAGATTTCCATCAGTGCAGCCGTGAAGAAAAGGGGCATTCTAGACCTTTTCCGCAGTCCATGCAAATGCAGTAAGTCTCACTTAAAGCCGCAACACATTTTTAAATAACGAGCGTTCAAATAAAAACGTGGTCAAGTTGGTTCTGAAAATTTGGACGTAGGGCGTAGCGTATAGCAAATGAACTTAAACGTCATCTGTCAAAGCGCTATATCGCCGCTATCAATTTGAATATTTTCGTTTTAAAAAGCGTTTAAAATGGTGTTTTCTCAAGAACAAAAAGTGTTTACCATAGAGTCCTACTTTAAAAATGGACGTAAGATTGATGGAATATGGAAGTATTCTATTGAGGAATGTTTCATAGAATTTCAAAATCAATTTCCCGGCGTTGTTGAGTACAAAATTTTTCAAAGTGCAGTTCAGCGTTGTGTTAATGTTTTTCGTGAAACGGGCAGTGTAACAAGAAAAGAAGGAAGCGGCCGACCTAAAAAGCGGACTGAAGAATTAAAAGAAAATGTCCAACAAATAATGGAAAATGCGCCAAGAACTTCTGTACGTGTTTTATCACAAATGGTGGGAGTATCAGTCGGTACCTGCCACACAGTGTTAAAAAAAGATTTGCGTTTGTTCTCCTATCGTTTAACTTGTCAGCAAGAACTTCATGAAGTTGATTTTCCGCGACGGGCTGTATTTTGTGAATGGTTTTTAAACAACTACGGTGAACTTCATAATATCACCTTTTTTTCTGATGAAGCCTGGTTTCATTTAAGTGGTTACGTAAACTCACAGAATATGAGAATGTGGATAACCAGATAACTTTTTTGTCGAGGGCCCTCTACACGCTCAAAAAATTGGAGTTTGGTGTGCTCTCAATCGAAGGAGGATTTATGGACCTATTTCTTTTAACGGTACTCTTACTGCGCAAAGGTATAGAGAAGAAATTATCGCTCCTTTTGTTAACCAGCTGGAAGAAAACGAAATTACAAACTTTTACTTTCAACAAGATGGCGCAAGGGCACATACGGCAGGCGAGACGATGAATATGTTGAGGGAAGTTTTCCAAAATCGACTAATAAGTCTCAATGCTGAACATGAATTTCCACCGAGGTCATGTGATATTACGCCGTGTGATTTCTTTTTGTGGCCTTACCTTAAAAACACTATTTTTGAACTGCCTAGTCCTGATTTAAACCATCTGCAGGCTCGACTTATAGACAAGATTCGTGAAATTAACAATACCCCGAGCATCTTAGAAAATGTCTTTAATTCTTTGAGGAACAAGTGTGAAAAGTGCTTGGAACAAGGAGGGGGACACGTTCAGCAGCTGCTTTAATTTATTGTTATAACAAGGAGGGGGACACTTTCCGCAGCTCCTTTAATTGTTTGTTATTGTTATCACGATTATTCTTTAAAATAAAGTTATATAGTCATTAACATTATTGAAACTGACAGATGCTATACAGCTCGTTGAGAAATGAGGTTAAGTTGGTCGCTATAAGCTACTCCTTACGTTCAATGTGTCAGAGCCAACTTCGACCACGTTTTTATTTGAACGCTCGTTATTTACTCTTTTTTTTCTTTCAGAATGTGGCATACCCAACAGAGAGGCTCGCCTCTTAGGCGGCGAATATCTAAGAGGCCACGAACTTCCTTGGGCCGGCTTGATACAGGTCAAAGACGGCCGCTCCATGCCAGCCACCTTGATCAATGACAGATTTGTCGTTACTTCCGCTACAAACGTTCTCGGGTACGACTAGCATCGTAATCATAATATTTACGCAAATATGGAAAAAATGTACATCGCGCCGTCATATCTACCTAAAAATTGTTCAGTTGTTCACTTTCACAATTTCAGCTAGAAAAAAATCCATATTTGTAACCCTTAAGGAAACGATGAATTTTGGAGGGTTAGATACAAGGTGTGGCTATAAAATAACGAAACTGATGCTGTGAAACTTTTTATTTTAAATTTATCTATACTTAATTATTGTCCTCTTCAATATACACCCCTCCTCTTTCCCTACACCGCTCCATGCAAATTTTCCATTGGTCAAAACAACGCTGGAAGTTTTTTCTGTGAGATAGTTCATGACGCGTGTTGCTTTTTCTTTCACATCTTCAACGGTTTGAAATCTTGTTCATTTTAATGCAGATCTAACCTTGAGGAACAGATAAAAGCCATATGGTGGCGAATAAGGCGGATGGTCTAACACTGGGATCTTATCTCCACTATAAACGTCTTGACAGACAAAGCAGTGTGAGCCGGTGCGTTGTCCTGACTTTTTTCCACAATTCGGGAATTTTTTTGTATTTTTATCACGGAGCTTAGCAAGAACCTCGAGGTTGTAATGCTAATTAAGTTTGACCTTCAGCAACCGAGTGAAGGTACACAATCAAATGGATATCATCATTGCTTTGAATTTTTATTTGTTTATTGGAGCTTTTTTAGCTCTGGGTGAATTTGGACTCTTCCAGTGCATGGATTGACGCTTACTTTCTGGATCATAAGTGAAAAACCAAGATTCATCGCACTCTTTCCAAAATGTGCCACTACAAATATTTTTCCAAGCTTATATTCATTCGATTGTAAGACTTGTCGACACCACTTTCGCACAAATTTTTTGCATGTTCAAATTCTCCTGCAAAATTTGCCTTGCGCATTTATCAGTTTCTACAGTTTCAGAATGAATAGTTAAACGACGGTCAGATCGGACCAGATTGGTGATTTTTTCAATATTTTTATCCGTTTTTGACGTGGAAGGGCGTCCCGGGCGTACGTCATCTTCAACGTCTTTTTGGCCGTCTTGGGAACGCTTAAACCACTAAAAAACCGTGATAAAGAATCATTGACATTGACTTCACGCTACACAGTCGGTCGTACGACTTACGCGCATGCGTACTTCGTCTGTAGTAGCATCGGCCTCGTTATTTTATAGTCACACCTCGTATATCGCTTATGGGCGTTGTTTTCACAAGAGAATAACAACTTTATGTTATGACATCCAGTTATTTTCAAAAGCAACGTAGAATGACTAATAAAAAGCAACAAAAAACGGGCCGACATATACACCTTTGCAAAGAATATTTATAACGATTCATTCTCCTTATTTTTTATTTTGATGTCAGAAATTAATTGTAGAAGTTCCATATAAACCAGCATTTTCAAAAATCTTCTTAAGTGTCAAGTCGTCACCTTTTGACAATAAAACTACTGGCAATACTTAAGCTGGATATTGTAAATTTCAGTAATGTGCCTTTGTTATTTACAACTTCTAGCCTTACCTTACGAGGGCACAATCTTGATTTGTGAGTGGACATGACGAGCCAATATTGTTTGTTGTTTCTGGAACAACAGAGACATTCGACCCTCTAAGTTGGCTGTCTAGATTTGTGCATATTTACCACCAACATTTTTTAGGTTAACTCCGCTTGATATCAAGGTCACCATCGGCCAGTTCGACAGGTGTTTCCCGGACGTCTCCTCGACGAATATGAGCGTGGAGAAAATCGTTGTACATCCAGATTTCAGCCCGGCGGACAGAGCTCACGACATAGCTCTTTTGAAGTTCAGTACACCAGTCAAGATCGAGAGAAGGGTATCACCGATCTGTTTGGCTACCCCAAGTAAGTTAATATTTTATTTTCCTGGATGTGTCAATTTCCCGATTGTTTTCTATTAATCAATATGGGAGATATTTCCTCAACAATGGGATACGACCAGATGGGAGATTCCAGTTTCTTCAAAATTGTATTCATATTCCAAAACCTTAAAAATTTGTTTCCAGACACTAAATACTTAGGACAGGTGGCAACAGTGTCTGCTTGGTTTGAAACAGAAACAGAGCAGGGCCCAGCGTCGGCGTCGTGCAGGCCCAGAAAATTGGGACTCCCAGTGCTGGGCAAAACAGAATGTATAAACTCACTAGAAGATCCCCAGATAGTGAGCAACGATAAGGGTTGCATCGGTGTAGTTGGATTACCTAGCCCCATCTGTAGAGTAAGTCGTTATTTTTCCTAGTCTGTGAAGGTACTATTTCTCAAACTTTTTTTAGGTCGACAGTGGCGGTCCTGTAATGTTTCGAACTCGTCAAGGGGTATACGAGTTAGTGGGTATGTAAATTTCGGTAAACTATGAAGCTAACGAGGCGTTCGTGACGTTTTTTTTCTTGTTTTAGGCGTTCTTACTGATAGAAACGAGTGTAACCTGAAGCCTGGAGTAGCCCTATACACCTACATTAATGACCATTTACCCTGGATTACTCAAAATACAAAAGACGCCTGCTACTGCTTTAAAACATAAATTCGATTATATCTTGTTATATTCCATACGATTGTAAAACTTAAATTTAATAAATATTTCTCATTAGATATTTGTATTAAAGGAAAAAACGTGGTCCCTTTTTTTATATCAAACATACTCTTGTAATAAAAATAAAATGACGATGAATAATACAGGTATACCTCCTATAATGATTCGCGTTGTTCTACAATAGCTCCAAAAACCTATTAACACAATATAAAAATATATCGGACGCAATACAACGCGCAACGGTAGGTAAGCATAGAATTGAAAGTCGGTGTTATTTAATAACGGTCTTCAAAAGTGTTTAGCTTATGCAGCCAATTATACAGCTAAGTCATCTAGTGTTAAAACATTGAATTACCTTACCTAATCCGAAGAAATTTGCAGATAACTGCAAGATTGGACAACTCGAGTGGAAAAGAAATCTGTAAACATTTACGACAATCGAATACGCCAACAGGTGTATTTGATTTGCCCGAATTGATTAATGTTACTTTATCGAACAGAATAGCTAAAATCAAATGAATGAAATACAACTATTAAAGGATTTACGAAAATTAAAAGTCATAGTAATCTAGACATACCATTCTCTCTCTCTAAAACCACAAGAGTAACAAAGACAGATCAATTAATCTGAGTTTCTTATAAAATTTCGTAAACCCCCATGTCTTGGTGTCAAACTGTCAAACAACTGTCACTTGTCCTTGTCCATATGTTTTAACATAACCAAGAAAACTGTATAATAAATAAAATAATTGATTCGTTTAATATAAGAAAAATGCCTGAACACGAGGACTTATCAGATGTCATAAAATTGGTTAGCGACATAAGACATAAGTAAGTTTTCAACTTCTAATTCAAAAGAAATATGTAAACCTACTTTTAGGAAGTTATTCAATTCCTATGATATCGCTTTGAGGTCTGAGGAGCTCTTGGAGAAATTAATCTCTCATGGACAGTGGAGAAGTGCTAGGTAATTTACTTAAAGTTGTGATCAATGTATGCCTTATACGAGATTTTTAGGGAACTTATGGCGCTGGTAAAAATTTGGATAAAATACATTACGGAAAATCTTCCACAAGAGGCTACTGCTGTGAACATAATGAGGCATGTTTTAAAAATTATTAGGGAAGAGTACGAAGCTGCTTCAAAGGTACACTAAACTCAGTTTTGTTAAACATTTCTTATGTATTTATATTTCAGAAAAAAGGAGAGGGTCAGTCGTTGCATCAGCTGGTAACCGCTAACCCGAATAATATATTAGATTATTCAGAATCTTTGGGTAACCTTAAATCTAGCTTATTGGATCACTTAACCGAGTACAAAGTCGAAGTAGAATCAAGGTATTTATTATTATCTTTATAAAAAAATTGGCACCTTAAAGCAGGGTATGACGATCATAAATTGTATTAATATTTTTCAGTACTGACAACATAGCAGCACAAGCCCTGGAACACATTCATACAAATGAAATAATACTTACAGTTGGAAAATCTAACACTGTGGAGAGATTTCTAAAGTCTGCTGCTATGAAGAGGGACTTTAGTGTTATCGTAGTTGAAGGAGCACCTTTTTATTATGTAATTTAATAAAAACTGCTCTAATAACATATTTAGTCACCGAATTATCTTTTTTTTAGGGCCATGCAATGGCAGCAAGTCTAGCGAAAAGCAACATAAAGACGACGGTAATCCCCGATACTGCAGTCTTTGCCATGATGTCTCGAGTTAATAAAGTCATCATTGGAACTCATACAGTTTTGGCGAATGGTGGCTTGCGTGCGGCAAGTGGTATTTACGCTGTTGCCTTAGCTGCTAAGCATTATTCTGTCCCAGTAAGTAATTGATTTTGAAAACTTTGAAATCGTTGAGTTATTTTACACAAACACTCAGTTTTGCTGTTAGTTAACTGTAAACTTTATTTGAATCTATAAACAGGTAATGGTGCTGTCAAATATGTACAAATTTACACCGATCTATGTCGCTTCACATGACCGCAGCGCATTTAACGTTTGTGCGTCTCCTGCCGATGTCATACCTTATTCTAGTGGACAATTACTGAATAAAATCGAAGTTTATAATCCCGTATTTGATTATGTTCCCCCTGAACTCGTCACTCTCTTCATATCTCATCAGTAAGTATATTAAATGCAATATTTCCTGTGATTAATACTTTTTTTTTAGGGGAGGAAACGCTCCATCTTATGTATACCGATTATTGTCTGAACTGTACCATCAAGACGATTACGATATATAAATTATGAATTTTAGGCCATAACTTTAAAGATTGTATAAATATATTCAAGTTGGTAAATTATATGAATTAAATTTTTCTACAATTCTTTTATTTCAAAATTGTTTACAATTATCAGTGATTAGAACAGCTAATAACCAATTAAATTTATGTTCATGAAACCTATGGCATTGCATATAATATAGAACTTTGCGAGTTTACTAAATATTAATACATAAATGGAGTTTTATTATTTATTAAGTAGTACAAAATATAATTAATACAATAATTACATACATAGATTATATAGGCTTAATTTTAAAATGTAGTCCGATTAGAGAAAACACCAAACACTTTAAATCTTGAACGAGGTAGTAGAAACATCTCAAACCTTCAGGATCTTTGGACTGGCTAACGTCTACCAGGGAACCTGTTTTCGAGGTGGTGAACGATATATGTTCGTCCTTGATTACGATCTCCAACTCCTGCCTCCCGATACGGTCAGGAGGCGGCCACAGCGAGTCGTCCTCTTGCATTATTTCGGAATCTATAATGATACGCTTCAGTTCCTCCATGACACACTGGTGGACGTACACTTCCTTCCTGATCATCGTGTCATTCTTGTAATTTGAATTGTTAGCATATCGCAACTTGCCGTCTGGTCGGAATTCGAATTCCAAAAATTCGTGGCCAAACTTTCCTTTATGGCCCACGTAGTAACGTATGTAAAAATCGGCGCACATGCTTAAGCCGCTTCTTGAATAAAAACTGATGATATACTATATTCAGTTTTACAATTTATGACATGTCACAGAAATGGCTAAAATAATTTCCAAACTGTTAGCTTTATAACTTGCCACACATTCTATTAATCCCGTTAGTCAGAAATAAATATAAAATTATTGTCAAACATTCAACAAATTACTGTCAAATGTCAAATATAATAGATGCCTTCCGACTTCTTTTTCTTCTTCTTTTGGTTTCTACTAATGTCTCGGGAGCTTTCCATTTATTTACTCCGGAATAGCTCAATGACGGTGCGATTCTTAAACAAAATCAAAATTAAAGTAAAATATTTTTAAATTATGTAATATTCGGTAAATTCTGTGGAACCGCTTTTACAAAATAAGCAGTATAATTCAAGTGTTCATCAAATGCTTCAGACTTGGAGACCGATGGAAACAATAAAATCGTGGTATGAATACTTGGCTTCCATCCCTGACTATGACATATACAGACATGTCAGAAACCGTAACGAGGGTGGTGTTGCACTCATAGTAAAGAAGTGCATCGACCACTATCCGCTGCAGCGGCTCCAAACTCAAAACACAGAGGCCGTGGCGATAGCGGTGAGATCGCTACGGCATGGAGACGTTGCGGTGGTGTCCTGTTACCACCCACCCAGACTACCACTACTTGACAATGACTTAGACAAAATCCTTTCCTGGCCCCAGACAATTGCCATCGGGGACTTCAACGCGAAGTCCCCCATATGGCACAGCGGGACGACGACCACAAGAGGTCGCGTCCTGCTGAATTACCAAGACAGACACGACGACTTGACTATACTCGGACCGACAGAACCGACACATTACGGACCCGTAGGACGCCCCGACGTTATCGACATTGCCCTCTTAAAATCTATACCGTTAAATGCCCAAATATCCACCCAATACGAAGGGTCTTCCGCCCACAATCCAATATTTCTGGATCTGGGGCGAAGACAGAGATATGAAGGCACCTTCACGAGGAGGTTCACTGACTGGGAGCGTTTCCGAACAGTAATGCAAGGAAACATGGCGCTCCCAGTCATCGAAACCACCCATGATCTGGAGGCGGCAATCCTCTCCCTTGAGACTGACATTAAAAACGCCCTAACTCAGACTACGACGGATTACTGAGAATGTATGCGTTCTTTATGAGACATCCATAAATAAGTTTTGACATAAGCCTACTTTGAGAAAAGTCACTTATTTTCTACACCGTAATATTGTAAAAGTTCAATTAAAAGCCTTTTTTCTCAAAAACCGTCCACATTAGGAAGGTCTAACAAGAGTACATTAATTTTAGAAAATAAAATTGTACATTAGAATGCCCGAATGGTAAAAAATCTAACCCTAAAAAAATTAGAACCTAAAATGTAATAGGAATGTAGCGTAACTAGCGCCCTCTATGAAATATCCAAAAAATAATTAGACCAGCGTGTTTGGCGTCCTTAAAAAACCCGGAATACCAAATTTCATAAAAATATTTCGCATCTTTTGGAAATTTTCGTAAAAATTTTATTTTGTCGCTCTGTATCTCGAAAACAAGTGGAGATAGACATATAGTTCATAAGACAAAAAATTCGTACTATCACCCCCTGAATGGAGGTCTTTCTGAAACACCCTGTATATGTAATACTACATTTTCACAAACAAGAATTAGTACACTTCTTCTTCCTCTTCCCTACACTAACCACTAACCCTCTATTAATTATAAGACCCATATTACAACAAAACCATATCCACTAGATATTTAGTGACAACAGGATAATTATTTAAAATAACGGTTTTTTTTCTGCTTAAATATATTTTAGAAAAAACTTTAGTGTTTTCAAAATCTTCTCGATTCAACCGAGGACCAAGGTAATATTGCGGATTAAATTACATAATTCACATTTTTTCAACAACTTGCAAAACTATTAAATATATTATAGTTTTCAATAACATGTTTATTCAAATTATTTAAAAAAAAAAACAAAAAGGCACTTGATATTGTAAATACCTTCTAACTATTTAGCAATAGGAATCGCTTTTGTTTTCTCCTTCTGCTCTGTTAAAGCTCTCGATTCGTGGATGAATACCACAAAATTAACACCCTGAAAGTAACTTGTAAGATTTTAACTTCATTTTGAAAGTTTCCCTACCTGTTGCCTAGCAGCTCTTACAAATCCTTCATTCGCTGAGACAGTAACTGCCCGAATTCTATCACCAAACGTAAAAATCGTTAACGACCTCTGTCTAATTTTTCCCCCGACTTTCAACGAATCGTTCGTATATTGAACCTTATTAAACACTTCGTTAAATTGATCATTTTCAGAGGTGCTTCTATAGTCTGCATCATCCGGAAGAACCACAAGTCGTTCTAGTAGTTCCTTGGCACGGACATTTTCATTTGGACCTCCAACCGTCTTCACAATGTTCTCAAAGTTATCTTTCGCTGTCTGACAACAATACAATTTCTTGTCTAGAAAAATTATAGGTACAAATCAAATCATCACGTATCAATGACATGGAGTACCTTTAAAAAAATCTTCTAGAATATGCTTCTGAGGCCTTAACCTTTCCCATGCAGCCTGCTGTTTCAGAACAGGGACTTCAAAATCGTAAATGGCGGCACTACCATTCGTTACAGAACTGCAATAGGCTAACATCGCCGACACGTCCAAGTTAACTTTACTTATACTCGATACATTGTTGGTAGACAATTCTGTAATACCAGATAGATTATCTGTATTGTACTCTTGAGCTTCGTCATCTGTATCACTGAAATCAACATCATCTTCGTCAATTTCATTTAAATCTTCTAATCTGGTTCCTTTTACAGTGATGCCATATGTTTCCAATTTACTAGCTATATTGTGACTAACGCCGTTGGTGAAAATAAATATGATCTGTAATACAGTAAAAATAACACATGAAGGAAAATAATTACATTTAAACATGCCTTTGGAGTTTGAAATAAGCACGGCTGGAATTTGGCGCATTCCGAAAATTCTTCTGCTTGATCAATGATGCTTCTCACGCCATAACTGGCATTTCCCATACATATTTGACTAACGGATTTTGGATTCCGTGCTATTACTTTAGTCCAAGTTAAGCCTCCATCACTAACAATATCAACGGTTACTTTTTTGTCATTAAGTAAGAACACTTTATTAACACTTTTACAATTTTCCACTGTTTTGAGTACATTTATAAGAGCCGCGAAATGAGTAAGGTTAGAACATTGTAAATGTTCTTTCTTCAGCTGGTTGTTTTTAAGTACCTGGAATTTAAAATACATTATAAACATGTTTTTCCCCTAAAAGGAAAGAAATTATGTATTGCCTTTTTTAAAAATTTTAATTCTTGGTTTATTTTCCGACACAGTTTTTGAGAACCTTCTATATTTTTAAATTCCTCAATGGCGTTAATTAAATTCTCACCAAAATAAATTTTCTGAGCTGCTTGGTCAGTTAAACTTAAATTTTTCTGTTCTTCAGACACGCCGATCATTTTCACTTTTTTATTTTTGTAATTTTGACAGAAGACAGAAAAATTAAATTAATGACATATGCGAAATACAAAATTCCCTATATCATACCCATGGACTAAATCATTACCATAAAAAACGGATTATAGTGTATCCTTCTTCTATGATCATTACTTCTTTCACCACTTATCACTAACTCCATTAATTCTTAGATATATACTACATGGAGGAAACACGGCCTGCTAAAAAGAGTACAGACTGTAGATAGAAAGGGCGATAATTTTGGTAAGTGCTATCTCTCTCTCTTAATGTTATTTGAATATTGCGAAGCGAAAGGAAGAGAGTATACTTTCTCTTTCTTTCTCTGTCACTGTCTGTACACTGTCGTGGTAAGCGTGCTTCCTCCATGTAGTATATGCTCTAAGCATAAATTCCATCAAAACCTTATTAAAATATAAATTACAAATTAGCATCTATTTATAGCTTCAAATTTTTTCATAGGTTTTAGAGACTACATTATCACATATTTTCGCTGACTATTTTTGATGTGTTTTCTAATTAAATTTTTCTCATTTTTATTATTTGTTGAGATTTACAGTCTAGGAGCTTTTCTCAACTTTCTAAAGATCTCTGATATTTACAGATGAATATATTGCTATTCAACATAATATTTAATAAATATAAATCGATTCAAACTACTGGAGGTAGTCTTCTAATAGCCGGGTGCCTTAAAGGTGAAGAAAGTGATAGCTGCTATGAAGGTACTTACTATTTCTCTCTAGCCGAACGTGATTGGCTCACAACTAACCCCCCTCTATATACATGTAACAGCAACAGCCAATCACATTCGACGAGAGAGAGATAACAAATACCTTCATACCAGCTATCTCTCTCTTCACCTTGTAACAAGCCCGGCCATTAGTATACAGGTTCGGAAAGTCCCCATGGTACATCGGCCGTTACGTGGAGCGATAAAGTCATAGAAATCCGTGCGATAGACAAGGATGGTTACAGTGAAGTCGTTTCATAATCTGAATCTCCCACTTCTAACCCGAAACGGGCGGTAACTATTCAGATTATGAAACGTCTTCACTATAGCCATCCTTGTCTATCGCACGGATTTCTTTACTTTGTCGCTCTCATGTAAAGGACTTTAGAATAACACAAGAAATAGATGATGATACATGTAAAGTGTAAATTTCACTGTTGAACTTTATAGTTCAATGTAAGTAATGGAGCTTGGTAATCGAAACAGAAAAAAATTACATTCTTCAAGGGCAAACTTATTGACGTTAGATTTATTATTACAGTAGCTGCTTTCTATTTGCCTGGTATCTGCTCCTGAAGTGTTCTGCTACTGTTCTTCTCTTTAAATACTCCAAAATTAATTGAAATAAATCATCTATCAAGAAAATAGTTTTTTATTCAATATAACAAACTAAGATACAAATAAACAGTAAATATAAAATAATTTAAAAAATATATGTATAACTTACTTCAATACTATCATTACAAAGATTGGTTTTCACAGTCTTATTACGAGAAAAAATCTTTTACGAGCCTCTTCTTCTGATACTCCGTTATAACCTTTATTTCCGACCTTTCGCTCATAGCAATTTTGATTTCATTCACACCTATTTCACTTGTTTCACTGAAACAAACAACATCATCACACATTGCTATCTTGATCGTTTTACCGATTCTTACCTCTCCCTTTCTTGACTAATCATATGCAACCTCCCTCGCCTTATCAAATGATCTGCTAAACATCTAACGGATTCTAGAATCATTCGTTCGGCTCCATTCCACGTGACGCCCTCCGCGATCTCCTCAGGTTTCAACACCACACCACAATCTAAGGCAGCCTCTTTCACGAAAGTGCAATGATGTCTTAAGGAACTATCGGAAATGTCGATGGTGTCACCATCTTTGGACGCTAATGTCGAATCTAAAATTGATCATATGAAAGTAATCTTTACTGAAAATGAAATAATTCCCAATACACATACGTAATTAATTAATGGTCGGTTTGCAACGTGTGAACAGACGTACAATAAAGTCATTGAAGAACATAAAGAAGAAACAGAGGAAAAAACTACAGCCAATACAAACGGGTGTTTGCTACCTTTTCAAATATCAATAGAAAATAAAATGAGACAAAAAAACTCGCTCTGCATTGGTTATTTTTGTACGAAATCATTATTTAACTGCCAATTTAAAAAAATATTCAACTAAAACGCATTTGGTGGACAGCTGTAACGTGCTAAACCACGTCTTAATAGCGCCATCTATTTATAGGAAGTTCAACTCAAATCTCATACTACTCCTTACTTTATTTAATTATACAAAGACAAGAGGAGTTACTTAAATAAGAAGTTTTCTGTAATAATTTGTCCATAGTCTAGTACGTCAGCAGTTGATAACCATGACGCAGTTTAAATAAAAAATTTTAAAAACGATTAAAAATTTACATGAGTTTTTAACTAAATTGCTTGTACACTTCACATTAATTTTCAGTGAAGAGTAGTATTCAATGAGAAATCACTATACATTTTTTATTATGCAAACACTCCATTGAATTAGCGTTTTAATATATGGGACATTTTACGTCAAACCGATCACCCTACCTACATAAAAATTGATTTGACCGATTTAGGCGTGTAGATCTTAAAATGTTTGTCTGTTAATAGGCTTTCAAAAGAAAACTGGCATTTTGAGAAATGCATATGGTGGATCAAATAAGGCACCTACAAAATTCACTCTTCGTGGTAAATTAAGGAAAAGACATTGATAACATTTTCAAAAATGGGAGAATATATCCCCAATGCATATATTAGATTGTTTTTGGGTCCGCAGATTATGAATCTATCATCGGAAATACAAAATGGCGGATCCAATATGGCGGGCATAAAACTCGTATAAAAATACCATAACGATTTCAGGTCATTTGGAGGTTAGTCAGGGAGCTTTTGGGTTCTCTGATAACAAATTTGACATTAGAGTTTTGAACCAATATGGCGAAAGAGGAACCCCAACTGTCCTTCGTTGCAGCAAAAAACGATTACATCTCACATAAAGTAATGTCTGGAGTTTTTAGAAAGTGAGATTACAAATTTACAACTGAAGTTTTAAAATTCATAATGGCGGATCCAATATGACGTTCAAATAACCCCGAATCTTCTCCTTGTCTGCAAAAAATGACTGCAGATCATTTGGATTACTGAAAGGAAGTAGTCTGGGTATTTTTAGGAAGTCTGATTACAAATTTGCCATTGGATTTTCGAAATTCAAAATGGCGGACATGTCCCTCAATTGAGGTAAAAAGCCTAGTCCATGTCCAAAAAAATTGCCGTCGATGTTCTGGCGCTAATAATCATTTTTACAGCTTTATAACTTTTGACTTCTGTTCTTTCAGTGGTGATGAATGAGTAACATTGAATTCATAGCATACTTCTCTCAATTATTTTGAAGTGTTGGAGTATTGCTTAATAGTAAATGTTTCATTTGATTATGGGATAAACGCATGTCCCATTTGAATTATAGCTGGTGAGTGAATCTATCCTCTATACCAGGGGTCGGCAAGTAATTTTAGGTGGGGTCCGGATACTTTTAAAAATTTTTAACGAGGTCCAGAAAAAAATTCATATTTCTTACAAATTTTCATTTGAACTCAAATTTAATCTGCTTACTAACCATTAAGAACTCAAAACACTTACACAATTGTAAAATACTAGAAAAAATGATAAGGTTGTCACTCAAACGTAAAAAAACATTTTTTAAATAATTTATTTGAGTAATTTATACTTTAAAAAAATTTTTGGCGGTCCAGTATTTTACCTTTCGCGGTCCGGACCTGGACCGCGGTCCGCCAGTTGCCGACCCTTGCTCTATACCTTAAAGGGAAGCAGTTGACGAACATGTTCACCATTTTGAATTTTAAAAATCTAATGGCAAATTTTTAATCAGACTTCCTAAGAACCTCCAGACTATTTCCTTTCAGCAATCTAAATGACCTGTAATCGTTTTTTACCGAAAAGGAAAACATTCGGAGTTCTTCGTATGCCATTTTGAATTTTAAAATTTCAGTAGTAAATTTGTAATCTCACTTCCTAAAAAACTTTACACATTACGTGGAATGTAATCGTTTTTTGCCGCAAAGAAGGATAGTTGGGGTTTCCCTTCCGCCATATTGGTTCAAAACTCCAATGTCAAATTTGTTATCAGAGAATTTAAAAGCTCCCGGACTCTAACCTTCAAGTGACCTGAAATCGTTATGGTATTTTTATATGGGTTTTACATCAGCCATATTGGATCCGCCATTTTGAATATTTCCAATTATAGATTCGTAATCGGCGGACCCAAAACTGTACAATATATGCATTTCTGAAAATATTATCAATGTTTTTTCCATGAAGAGTGAATTTTTAGGCGCCATATTTGAATCACCATATTGAATTTCCCAAAACGCCACTTTTCTTTTTAAATTCTATTAACAAAGGAACATTTTAAGACCTTATACGCCTAAATCGGTCAAGTCAATTTTTGTGTAGGTAGGGTGATCGGTTTGACGTGAAATGTCCCATATTTAGGAAGTTTATTATATTCTTTTAGCCCTTTACAGCTCACTTATTAGCGACATCATAGTGCGATATCGGAATATATATTCTTCGTGTCAAAATTAATATACCATTAAAAATGGGCTACAATTTCAAAGTTGATTTATTCACGAATGGCTATGAATCATATACGAAAAAACAAAAAACAGTCAAAATGATTTAAACAAAACGGTTGGCCAACAGCAAGAAAAAAACTGAAAAAATTACTCACCGTTCTCATGAACAACATCAACGTGGACATCGTCACTGGAGCAATTCGGAGGTAGAGGTTTCTGTGGCGAATCACAGAAACAAGTCATTAATAATTCTAGTTCTTTTGAGGGCTTGTTAAATAAAACTCCCCCTGATCTCATAGGACTATAACCGTGAGATCTGCCATACATGAAAAACGATTTTGTGCTCCACCTTTCGGATCCCTCAAAACGCTCGGAGCAAAGGATTTTTTTAACTGTCCTAGCACGACTCCACTGAAATTCAAAGTTTTTTCAAAAAAACAACCCAGAAAAACAATCCTACGGGTTACCTCGCAACTCAACTGCTTGCCTATGTTCCAGGACGAAAACTCAGCCTCCGAACTAGCCATATAAGGGTAAACACATTTAAAACTGGGGTTGTTGGCCTGCTCGCTCCACAGCGGCAACCTCTTGAACAAATACGGTAACACTTCACCCACGTTCTTAAACTGTTGTTTGGGAAATTTCACTTTGTACTTTTCGAAATCGATACGATCTACTTTGGTGTTCGACAATTTTTCGAGGACAGGGGCGGGATCAATTTCCTTTACTAACGGCGGAGGGGTCTTCAACAATTTTATCTGCACAATGTTCCCGTTGCTGAGAATGACTTTGTTGAAACTTTGGGGTAAGACTTTAATTGGTTGGCCAGTGGCGGTGGTAAATGTCCTTACAACACACTAAAAAATAATGATGATGAATAAATAAATAACACATACAGAATATGACTTAAGTAAGTAAAAGTATTTCGGGAAATCATCCTTCATCGCTATATGTTAGTACTGTATAGTGTATAGCAAAATGCAAAAAAGAAATGTTAAAAACTATGATTATTCTTACTTTATCCTTGGAAATATCTGCCTCTGTTTTCCGCCTTTCATCTCGATACGTTTCGTCCAATCCGAATATTAAATTATTCCCTTGTTCCCCGGAACTGTCCGATTTTTCCTCTTTCACCCTATCACTCTGTGAAAGATCGTCGCAATCCTTATAAGGCAAGCTGTAACTGTGGTCCAGGAGAGAAGTCTCCGAAACCGACACATTAACATCCACATCCTCTTCGACTTTTATTTTTTTATCGTGGCAATAATTATGCTCCAAATCCGCGGAAGTTGTAGGTAGCTCCTCCTTGACGTCCATCAAGGTGTTCTCTATAATAACTTTGTTGTCCGTTTCAATATATTTCTCTTCGTCAGGTTGGTTTTCTGGCGGTTCAACTTTAATAAAAGAATAAACATCATTGAAGATTTTAGGAACTGTATCTTTGCTATCGTATACAAATTTAGATTCTGATTTTGTCGATATATCGTTTTCGTGAAGATACAAATCCACTACTGTTTCATTACCTGTAAAATCCAATTATAATAAAGTAACGTTTGTTTATTATTGTTACGACTTACCTAAAGTTTGTCTGCCAGTATAGGTTTTGTCCAATTTCAGGTTATGCACAATACTAACTGGCTTATTTAAAGTGCACTTAAAAAATATTTGCACTCTCAACGGAAATTCGCCCCAGCCTCTCCGAGAAAGGTGAAATGGGTATTCACTACAAATAAAATTATATAAATTCTGTCCTTTCAATTTAAAGCTATACCTACCTAACTTCAACAACATCATGCGGTTTATACGAAGGATGTAAATAAAAAACGACCTTTTCAATCAAATGTGACAGATCTGGTGCTTCTTTTGATCCCCTAACGTAAACCATCCACTTGTGAGTAGTATTGTCATTTTCTAATGAAGGCATCCATTTGGAAATATTACCTACTAGTATTCTGTGCTTAGTTTTCTTCCTTTTTAGGGAATTTTGAACACTTTCAACATTGTTACATTTTATACTATCGGTTACGGTTTCCCTTAATTTAATTTTTTTCACATGCACTGGCTGAGATGGTTCTTCTAAGGCCTCATTGCTTTCATTGTTTTTATTGTGTACTTTTCGTTTACCTCGAGCTGCCAGTGCTTCCAAACTATTATTTCCCAACAACTTTTTAACAGCTGGATGTATTCTGCTTTGTGAGTCAAAATTTGAAGTTGAAGGACTTTCATTCGTACTAGCATACTCTAAATTCCGTTTATTATAATATGACGAGACTAGCACGTAACGTACTAAATGTAGCAATTTTTGGGCTTTGAAAATTTTATCTTCTATTTCTTCTAACTGCTGCTGACGGAATGTTAACTCTTTATCGAATTCCACAGCAATAATACTATGCAGTCTTTCGGAAGTAAGTTCATTTTCTAAAAATATTGATATTTCCAAATGTTTAAACGAACATTTTTTGTACTAACCTTCACTTTCCTTCTCAATTTCTTTTAGGGCTAAATTATACTTTTCATAGTCAGGGTCTACATTTGCAAAATCCCTGTTTGGTTCCATTTAATAAATTTAAAATAAATTCAAAAATCATATATTTAACTTAGTGTTAAAAATACTCCAAAAACCATTTAATACTTTACACCTAACCTAAAAACAACAAATCAAAACTTTCAGTTAGTTGGCAACATTTTTTTCAACCATAGGCTATTTTTCAAGACTGTACGGTAAGCAAGGATAATTGGTCAGATGTTGTCTGTCTAAAACATTATATCAATGACGTCATAGTTAAATGTTCGTTTGTAAATTCAAATTATGTCTGTGTAGGTCATCACTTTCCTAAAACTATTACAATTGATAGACTCTAGATATAGATTAAATTACATTGTTTATTAAAAATTTTATTAGCATGTAATTTAACAAAATTTATTTCCATTCTTCCTGCATCTCCTTTTTCAATAAGCTGAGCTTGGCGAGGCAAAGGTCCCTCCAATTCCTCCTCTCTTGCAATTTATCCAGTGGGACCATAGCTTCTAGCTGCCTGGCGATTTCTTTAACTTTGTGTTCGTCATACTTCGCCGGAGGAGGTTTGAAATCTTCGCTCACAGAATGCATAGTATCTGCGTATCTCTCGCAGTAGTTAACAAAACCTTCTGCGTTTAAATGGGTGGTTTCCAGAGGTCCTAGGAAGGCGTATCTCATGCCTAAGCCATCCGACATGACCTTGTCGATATCCTCAACGTTTAGTATGCCTTCTGTGACCAAATGCCACACTTCATTTAAAAGAGCGTACCTGAAATAAATAATAGGGTTCAGTTTTAGTTTGAGCTATAAAAAAAAATTCTAAGTTATTTGTAAGTCTGGTGGAGAAACGTATTACTAACTGTAATCTATTTATTGCAAAGCCAACAATTTCTTTGGAAAAGGTTACAGGTGTCTGGCCAATTTCTGTCATGATAGTCCTCGTTTTTTTTACAATTTCTGGATCAGTCCAAGGAGCTGGAATTATTTCAATCAATGGGGCGTAGTATGGCGGGTTTATTGGGTGGGAAACTATTACATTTTGTCTAAAAAAAAATTTGGATATTAGTGTACAGAGTTACATTTTAGATGAAGAAACTCGGTTTTATTTATCTTTTGCGGAGTTTGTTACCTGTGTTTTAAGTCTTTAGTAAATAAAGACGGCACAAAAGCTGATGTTGAGCTTGAGTAAATGGTATTTGACCCTGCTAGAGCGTCAATGTCTCTCCAGGCTTTCTTTTTTGTTTCCAAATTTTCTGGCACGCATTCTTGCACCAAATAAGCGTTTTTGACTACCTCCTCTAAACTATTTACCCCTATAAAAATATGTTTTTTAGTTTATAATACTGCTACCGACAGATTCAATTTTTTTAATCTGTTACCCTTTATTAAAGCGAACTGTTGCTGGGCATTAAGTTTCCCTCTGAGCAGACCATTCTCTTCTAACATTTTCAACTGTTGTTTGATGTCCGCCAAAGCATTTTTTATTTGATTTTGATCGACATCGTATATAACTACATTGTAATTCGCTCCAGCGAATAGCATTGCGAAGGATCTGCCAATTAGACCGCTAGGAATGATAAAAACAAAAGTTAATCTTATTTGTTTAAAAGACAAAATAGGACTAAGTAAATAAAGATAATTTACAATGCATAAAAATAATTTAGTTGTTATGTAATATGTTTACTATACTGTTTTAGAGTGTAAAATAAATTTGTAATTGTATGTATACAAGAGAAAACAATCAGCAGCGTATTTAAATTAATTCGAAAAACACTTCTTTCTAAAAAAATGTTATAAACAATATTGTTTTTGTATTCTTCCTCTTGCAACAGATTTACCACATGAAATATAATGAACAAATCTAGTTACATACCTTCCAACAATACCGATTTTCTTTTTATTGGAAGACATCTTCAACTGTTATCGCCAAAGCCACTCGGATAACTAAACTCATGTAATTATTCAGAATGATTCTTTTTCAAACAGCGGTCGAAAGATCAAATCGTTGCCATAATTTTTTAAAACAAATAAATGTTTACATTTCGATAACTTCCAAAATATTCCTAAATGTGTTATTTCTTAATTATAGCGGTTTTGTATGTATATTATGTACATATTATACCTTTATCTATACGTTTTGCTTTGTTGAAATTCTGATAACGATTAAATAATAGGAATGAGCCGCAGAAAGATACGTAAAACGCGTAATACAAAATACAAATATATTTTTATCCTATTTATCATGCAAAACTTTAATTTAACATTAGTCCTTATCCTAGAAATGAGTTAACGCAATTATCAAATATATACACACCTGAATTTATTGGATGGGTGATCTTATAAAATCAAAAAAATAAGCTACTAAAAAATTAATGCTGGAACAAAGGGTCAAATTATTCTAAAATTAATTATGAGGAAATCATAACTATAAAAGCAAGTAAATAGAGACAGTTAGAATGTCACTTTTTCCTGAAGCAATTCAATTTTAATATGAGTGATGAACAGCATAGTAAATATTCAAAAATAAATAGTTATGTTTTCTTTGACAACTTTATTGTTAAAAGAAATTTAATCTTTCAAATATTTTTCAGAAAACTTAGCATCATACTTTTTTCAGTTACCATTCTTAAGAATTTTCAATTCAGCACTGCCTCTAAAGAAAACATGAAAATTTGCGAGAATTGAAAAAATCACCCACCTTTCGAAAATTTTCACTAATCTTTCAAAACCCCACACGTCGAGCCACCAAGGGGAAAAGTTAGCAGGTCTCACCAGCCGGGACTACTCCAGGAAGCTACTACCATCCCTGAAGCGAGCTAAACACGACCGCCACATGGCGCCCAACATGGGGCTATGTCGTCATACGAAATCGAAACCTCGGGCGACAAAATTATGTGGCTATTCGAAACTTAGGTGAATTTTGACACCATTTTTTTTAAATTTAATAGTCTGACACGGGCCATAGTCAGTGATGTCATTAAAATATCCCGTTTTCTATTTCTACAAAATAAATAACGCAAATTTTGTCCATTTTGTGGATAAAGTATAATGAAAAATTATACCCGTTTACTAATTACTAAAGCTGTGCCTATATGAAGCAAGTAAGTACTAAACAATTTTAATTTGAGTATGCTATAAAACCCTATCATCATTGATCTAATGCGGAATAAACTTGGCATAGATTAGTAAAGGTTTTGAACTTGTCCACTTTATGTAATTCACTGCTTCAAGGGATCAATAATGAAAAGGCATAAAATAAAAGAAATGAAACTAAAAATTCTTTTATTTCAATTTGTTCAACTCTTGTTTCAACTGACTTAATCTAGTGAGACACAGATCCCTCCAATTCCTTCTTTCTTGCAACTTATCCAGAGGCACTTGTGCTTCCAGCTGCTTCGCTATCTCTAGAACGTGAGGTCCCTCGAACTTTGGCAGTGGCTTGAAGTCCTTGCTGACGGCGTGCATGGTATTGGCGTATCTATCGCAGTAGTTGACGAAACCTTCGGCGTTCAAGTGTGTGGTTTCCAAGGGTCCTAGGAAGGCGTATCTCATGCCTAGGCCGTCCGACATGACCTTGTCGATGTCCTCCACGTCCAGGATGCCCTCGGTAACCAGGTTCCAGGTTTCGTTCAACAAAGCGTACCTGAAGTACAAGAAATTGTTAAATTTCTGTATGATAGGGAGTTGAAAAAGTGGTCAATTTGTTGGCCAAATTTAGAGTAATTATTTACAACGGCGTAAACTCTCTAAAAATTCTTAAAATTTCGTTGTTTTTGTGCGGTGGAGCCTAGTTTTTGAGAAAAAAATTCTAACCTGTATCTTCACACAACATACTCGAATCCTCACTGTTTACAATATTTTTCAGTCTATACGTCTTTTAAAACTCAGTAATTAGAGCTCTATAGTAGGATCGTATTCGATGCAAAGTATAGCAAAAAGTTGTCGGTCTTTTATCAAAGGAAAATCGTGTCATCATTTTTAGGAGGCGTAAGATAAATCATTTCAAATTTAAAATGAAATTCAATGTAAAATCTGAAATACCGCTGCATACGCACTGTGTTCTGGTAGTAGCTGTAGTCGCCCAGGTGCGTCGAGTGTACGAACTGGTCGGTTATACGTCAAATACTAACCTGGCGAGCTTTGCCGTCAATTATAGAGAGCGCTTTCAAAAAACAAGTATACAACAGTGGCGCGTACAGAGGTAAAATGTAGTACATATGTGGAATTTAGGAAACAAATTGGATTTATAATAAATTACATTTAAAATAAATAGTTTATGAGAATAAAGGAATTTTTGTAGGAACAAGGGTGCCAGCCTGAACTGATCCCCTCGTCCCTTCATAATGTATAAAGAAATTATTCAATTTGTAAAACCCTTAAAAGCGTACTTCATTGGTTCCCTTGACAGGCAATGATTTATTATTTGCATCGAATATGATCCTACTATAGTCATATGAATAATCTCATATGGCTCTAGTCAGGCGCGGATCTAAGAGAGGGGGGCGATGTATGCGATGGCCCCAAATTAAAATCTTACAAGAGTGAAATAAAATGGAATCAAACGCCGCTTTATCTAAAAAAATATTCGGAAAGCACAGGCGTACGCAAAAAAAAATAGGGGGTCCATGGGTACTGCGACCCCCCCTCGTTCGCGCTTTGATATTTTAAACCAAAATTACACAAAAAAATGTGCCGACTTAAGATCAAAATATGTGCTAAATTTCAAATAAATATCTCTACAATCACGGGAGTTATCAATAACAATCATTTTTTAAATTTTGTATTTTGTTAATGGGGCTCCGAAATGAAAAGTGACATAAGAAAAGTTATTTTACATTATTTTAGTCCAAAGAATATATGGTTAACGAGTTGACCTACTAATTTGTAACACCCTGTATATGTCGCAAACGGCAAATTAAAAAGCACTGAAAAAAAATTGCTGTTTCAGTGTAACAAAAGTTTCGAAGTAATGGTTCAGATATAATGTAAAAAATTATTCGCAGTACCTACATTGGCCCCATAATGTTTCTATTATTTTTTGCATATTTTGCCAAGACTACAGAACATATTTTATAAAATACAAATAATAAACAATGCTAGTATAACAATCTAACAGCTCAATTTACTATCTTTGCAATATAAAAAATATAAAAATAAATATTATCATCATCATCTTAATATCCTACGTACGTACATCATGTTTGTTGTAAACATTGTCACTTACCTCCATGTTTAATATAATAATCGACAATTAAAATTTCTGAAATGCGATTGTATACAGGGTGTTTCTAAATATCATGTACGTAAGGGAGGGAGTAATTCTTTGGCTTATTTCATGACTAAAAATTCATATGAACATAGATCCGCAAACGCTTCGTTACCGATCTACAGGGTGTTGAAATTTTAAGACTTTTTTTAGTTTTTTCTCTATAGCTCCGATAGTTTTTGAGATATTTAGCTCAAATTTGAAATATAGATTACGTTGTAGGGCTTACATCATTGGGCATACCAAATGGTTGTGATATTCTACAGAGTGATATTTTTTCGGGGGTCATGCCCCCTTTTCTTCCCCTAAACTTTTGTGCGGTGCGGCGCTGATAGATTCTAAAATCAAAATTGAATTTTATGTTTTGTTGAGAAACTTTTTGGTCTCTTCGAGAAAAAAAAACGGTTTTGTGTAATTCGTTAGATGAAATTGAAATTCTTAAAATGGTCCAGTCGTAGGCCCTGGATTTATTTGCATAATCGTAACTTGGTTTGCATATGTTTATAAATTAATGGTATAAGTTATCAATGTAAGGTGTAAAATTATTTTAAATACTCATTATAATCTCATAACAATGCCAAATTTTACGAATTTTGAAATGGCTGAAATGCATTTCATGTATGGCCTTGCGAATGGAAATGCAAGAGAAGCTAGACGTCTGTACATGGAGCCCTATCCCAATAGAATGATACCTGATCACCGAATATTCTCAAATATTCATAGGCGTCACTTTCGACAATTGTAACATAGTTTTCTTGTAATGGTTATTATTTAGGTTTTTTGTATTGTAATGAATCATTGCTACAAAAACCGGGTCATCCCAGCTTTTAACAGGTAGTGGCAAATAAACTGTCAAAATTAATAGAAACAAGAGACTATCTAAATAAAAATAAATCCAGAGCCTACTGGACCATTTTAAGAATTTCAGTTTCATCTAACGAATTACACAAAATCGTTTTTTATTATTTTTTTTCTCAATAACGGTCGCAGATACGAAAAAATCATAAGAGACCAAAAAGTTTCTCAACAAAACATAAAATTCAATTTTGGTTTTAGAATCTACCAACGGCGCACCGCACAAAAGCTCAGGGGGGCATGACCTCGAAAAAATATCACTCTGTAGAATATCACGACCATTTGGCATGCCCAGTGATGTAAGCCCTACAGCGTAACCTATATTTCAAATTTGAGCTAAAATATCTCAAAAACTGTGGGAGCTATGAAGAAAAAACTAAAAAAATCTTAAAATTTCAACAACCTGTCATGAAATAAGCCAAAGAATTACCTTCTCCCTTATGTACATGATATTTAGGAACACAGTATATCAGATTAAAAGTTATTTATAACTTCCTTTTTGAATTTTGACTTATTATATTGGACTACATTTAATTGTTTACAATGTTTACCTATGACTTCTGACACCTACAATTAAACTTTTACTTTTCTTTGATTAAAATAACAAAATACTCTATAAACCCACTGACATAAAGATACACGCTGGCATTGATAATAATAGCTTTTTTTCGAAAAACAAAGTTAGGAACTATCAGAAACCATCAGGCGCGTGCGTTTTTGCGAAATAACGTTCGAAGAGCAACTTTATGTAGATGGATCCATTTAGATCCCAAAGTAATTATATTTAATGTAAAAAAAATAATTATCATCATATAGAAATCTATCAAGATATCTTCAGATAGCACGTAATTATACCGGTTTTAACAGTTGGGTTCAGGATTCATAGACATTTGCTTTGCCATTCCAAATTATTTACTTTACTACTGAATTATAAATTTACAGTATTTAGTAACCTTATTTCAGACATATCAAAGATGTAATACAGCTGGGAAAAAGACAGCAGAATATTCACGGTAGGAGATAGGAATGACGTTTTAAAGATGAAATTATATACAAATGTTTTTTTGTTAAAAAACGAAAAATACGTTTCCTAGGAATTATTAGAACTCATGTTTATTAACGGATATATTGGATGCAATGTTATAAATAGGGTTGAGGGATGGGTATAATGAGCAATTCTGAAAATCAAGTTGATGAATTGAAAGAAATAGAATCGGAAATTTGGCGGGAAATTTAAATAGTGATGATATATGTATAATGGTTATAAGGGATAAAGGAAAAACTTGTGATGTGATAACTGATAATCACCACCCCAACGACATCCCCCCCCCCTGCCCGCTAACCTTTTCTGTTTCAGAGACCGCCAGGATCAAGAAACGAAGACAACGACACACACACACACACACATACACACTCCCCATACCCTCCTTACCCCTCCCCTCCCGCGCTAGCCTAAGGGCCACCTTAGCAAAGCGCATCCCAGGCTGCATAGCCGCACTACCCTACCCAACCATACCACACATAAACATGACACCACCCCCGGGGCTTACATAGACGAGCCGGCGAACCAAGAAGAGCGCCAGAAGAAAGGGCCCTAGCCGGCGGGGCCCAGCCAGGACAAAAGGAGGTCCCACAAAGCGCCTACACCGGCCGCATTTGCGGTCGGGGTAGACGACGGATGGGGCCCACCTACGAAGGCTGTCCAGGCCTACACGAGATGAGGCAGGATAAAGAGGGATAATACCCCTCGATCCCAAATCATTGAGGCCAATTTCTAGCCATGGAATAATGGCGAACTGATAATCACTGAAGTATTCATTATGGGAAAATTTTAAATTATACTATAATTTACAGAAAGGTGATATCGTAATAGAATTAAGGAACAATATAGTATGCATAGGAACATTCCTGGTTCTAGAAGAGTCCAAAATAGTTTCCAACAGTTCTGCACATTCCGATAAAATGTTTAGATGAGGTTCAAAATTCATTATTTTGATTCTAGTGCACTAGAAACAAAGCTATTAGTAGCTCGATTGATAAGTTTAGGTACTACTTTTTCACTCGAAATATCTCATTACTATGTAAATACTGATTATGAGTGTTGTGTGAAATACATCACTTCAGATTTGTGCCTAACACCCCCGAAAACAAGAGGTCTAGGCAGAATTTTATAGTAAATAATTACCAGTATGTTAATACACCTTACTCACTGCATTCTGTTGACAATGAAACCGGGGATTTCCCGGGAGAGTGACACTGGGGTTTGTCCGATCTCCTCCATGATTGCGCGCGTCTTTTTGGCAACTGCAAGGTCGGTCCATGGGGCTGGAACTATCTCAGTCAAAGGCACGTAGTACGGAGGGTTTACCGGATGGCAAACTATTACGTTTTTCCTAAAATGTTGTACATTATGAGTGGAAATACGAAAAAATGTCAAATGTTTAATTACGTTTACCTGTTTTTGATCTCTTCGCTGAACAGAGACGGTAGAAACGTGGAGGTGGAACTTGAGAGAATGGTATTTGGCGAGGCTACGGCATCTAGACTTTTGAACACCTTCTTTTTCAATTCTATATTTTCTGGGACGCATTCCTGGACGAAAAGGGCGTCTTTAACAGCCTCTTCTAGACTGTTGGTACCTAAAAACATATATTTTTCCTATTCATACAAGCAAAACAAAGGAAATTGTGATTTTGCTTTTTTTTTCTCTAAACACGAAAATGAAACATTTTTTCTGGGAACACTAATTTCGGAAATTTTGGGCGCTAGAAAATAATTACGAAGAGGTGAGCCTATAAATTAAATATGCTGCTATAAAAACGAAATGCTCCTTTATCTAGCACTATTCTCATATTTAGTGATCAATCGAATTTGTTTGCAAGTAATTCGTTTCCATGAATTAATTACAAGATTTTTTTGTGATTCACAATTTCCTTTTTGTTTGCGATATTTTGCGATTTTTGCACAATTTTTGGGTAATGAGGCTCAACGGACTTTAGATTCAAATTCGACTCCACAAAATTTATTAGAAGGACCAATCTAGAAAATCTGTTTCTAAATTTTCTCACTTTTGACATCTAAAACTAATTTTATGTATTCTACAACTGAAATAATTACATAAGTATGTATTATCTTTGAGTATAATTGAGTACAGCATAATGTAAACGAGCAAATTCATATGAGCGGAAATGGTAATCATTTTCATGTGCTGAAAACATGAACGGGTACCTTTAATACATGCGTATTGTTGTTGGGCATTCAAAGTCCCTCTCAAGAGTCCCTTGCTCTCCAGAGTTTCCACTTGCTGTTTAATGTCTGCCAAAGCATTCTGGATCTGGGAGGGTTCGATGTCATAGATGAAAACTTTGTAGCCTACAGAGGCAAATATCATGGCCCATGATCGCCCGATTAGACCGCTGTAGGCAGAAAAATTGAAATCAATTTTTTTACTACAGTTGTCAATTGCAGACAATAAAGTACAGCAAAGTTAAATTCACCAGGGCCATATCCATATCCCAGTAGGTGTTGACATTTGAGTGAGGGAAGTTTGCCTAAATCGTATAAAATAATTAATTTAGTTGTAAATCTAACAAAAGAGTGAAGTTTAACTGGATTAGAATACTCCCAAATATCCGGCTGTCAATAACTGATTGCTGTAAAAAAAAATTGAAAGGCATATATTTTTTTAAGTAAATATAAAGTGGCATTTCAAAACATCCCTCCCTTTTCCACAAATCTCTACCAAAAGAAATATGGAAGAAAACAAAATACTGTTTAAAAAGTGTTTTAGCGATTTTCATCCAAGGAAGCTATACTGGATGATGACCTATTCGCTTTTGTTCACCCTGTATTACACAGCGGGAAATTATAAACTGTAACTTTATATAATTCGATAGGAAATGCTTTAAAGAGGGCAGTTATATGTTATAATAAGATTAGTAAAATTAAAGACCTAATCTTTTAAGATTCGATAGAGTGATTCTTCAGAATTTGCCCTGTGATCTTTTGCTAAAAAATAATAAGGCCAGCATGTTTCATAACATATTATTTCGCAATTGTAATAAATGATCACAGTTTCTATTAAGAAACCGTTATCCGTTTAAGGATTAATTAATATTTTAATGAGTTTTAAATCAAATTTTGTATATTTGAGAATGAATTATTTTTTTAACATTTCACACAGTTGAATGATATTTTTAGTTTCAATTAAATGATAAAAATGATAGCTGATAATAATCTTACATAATTTAACTGTTTATTTTTATTTAATTTAATTAGGTAAATTTTTTATAAATAATATTGCGACAAGAATAGATAGGTAGGTACTCTAAATAATTAACAAAAGTTTTTACAGATAGATGTTTATCTGCTGAAAAACAAAACGAAACAAAATGACATTCAGTAACAAAACGAAAGTAATAAATATATATTAATTCAGAGTTTACCAAAAATTTTTATTACAAGTCTACCTGTATATTTATTAATTTTTTAAAAAATAAGATAGATAGCGCTTTTCACTACTTTTTGAAAATTGAACAAATTGCAAAGATATTTTGGTAATGCCATTGTTTTTAGAAAACAAGTTAAAAAACCTTAGTTAGTTCAGTTAGAACATTGTTTTTAGTAGAAAACAATGATTATACAATGTTCTACCGTAAAACCACATAGATATTTACATTTATTTATGATCTGCCATCTGGATTTCATCGAAGAGAACTAACCAAGGTTGTTTAACTTATCTTCTAAAAACAATGGTATTGCCATTTTGAAAGAACAGAACAGAAAATTATCGCAATACCGAGGGAAATGTCATTTAGACATGCAACTGCAACAATTCATATTCATCTACCTACCTTTAATGGAAAAATGCTAGAAAAAATGTACTTATTCACCGCAAGAAGGTGCCCTCTTGTTCGACAAGGTAATAAAATCGTGTTAGTGAACTATTTTTTAATAAGCCTAGCATGTGACATTTTAACAAAATTCATAGATCTAATAAAGTAAGAAAAATTGCTAATGCAGATTGTCATTGTCACAAAACTTTCTTAAGTCCATCAGTGAAAACGTATTCAATTTAATAAAACTGCAAAGTAGATAATAAATATAATAGCATTATTTAACTTGAAAGTACATAACATTCCATAATCATTTTATTTATTTATCACAGGTTCATCTAGGTCATTCTAAAAAATATTGACATTTAAAAACATACGAGTTCTCGAATTAAATATATTTTAATCCCAAAGTAAAATGTTAGTTAATGAGTCAATTTAAATGTTACCAAAATAAAATACTTTTAAGTGGTAGACATATTTTTGTATTAAAATAGCTATATGTACGCATTTTGTTAAAAAAATACTCCATAATAACGTTTTTACAAACATGACATACTTTTATAACGCAGATATAGAAATAGGACAACATTATTGTAGAAACGACTTATAAATAGAAAGGAAAAGTAGTGATTGCCTTTTGCTTACCTGCCAACGATGCCAATTTTTCTGTTTGGAGTGGACATGACGAGAAAGTGAACTCAAACTCTGTATACAGAATAATTATTTGTAATCGTTGGTCTCCTTTTTATTAAAATCATAATCTTGGCGGCAGTAACCGAGAGAATCTCGATTTTAGCCGTTTACTGTTGTTTAACTGCTAGCGATATAACGATAAAGACATACATTCTTGGGACTAAACACAATATGCAGATACCAAATACGGAATTTCTGGGTAAAGATAAAATCTAAACTTCTATTTTATTGTGGGCAAAGACTTTTTACATTTTATATCTATGTATATCCATGTCTTGGTCGCTAGATTAAAAGTTTTGTGCAATTAAATACTTTTTTTATTGTTTATTACCTTACAGCTTGCGAATCATTACACAAAATAATTAACGTCATTGGAAGGCGAAATTAAAAGTTGTTATTGAATTACAACATTAATTACCTAAAAAATACAGTTTTTAATTTATATATTTTTATTTATCTTATCAAATTCCGGGTCGTTATATATGTTACCCTTTATACAACAAATATTTAACATCCACTATGACTGGTTGCCTATATTAAAGGCAACATTATTTATAAATATAGATACTAAGTCACGTACATTGTTGCGTCAGATTACTTTATAAATATTTACAATTCTATATCTATTTTATTTCGATGAAATCATTACAATGTTGTAAATTATTTTTAAATTAGCAGCAAATTGGCGCCACCTTTCTCAAATGTTATACTCAAGATCATATTATTTTTGAGCGACACCTACATTCTTTCACAGACAGTAGTTCACGACAAAATGTCTACCACCTGTTTTACCTACACTTTTCTCGGAGTGAATCGCGAAAGAGGTCTAAAATAATATGCTAAAGAGCTCCAGCTAAAAGTAACCCAGTGAACGAGCTGCTGCGGTGGAGTGTTGTGTGATATTAGTGCTCACTTATATCAGGATCACGGCGAATTTTTCGAATTTGTGGGTGTTTTTGTGACAAACTGGGCTGTGTGTATAAAAAGAGTCCTAGCTATGGCAGAAAGTAGAGGAAGTTTATTGGCTAAATCAGTTCAGAAACACGCTGGAAGGGCCAAAGAAAAGGTCAGTGACTTATTTACCTTTTTAGGTTATGTATTTAAATGTCTAAATGTATAGTAACGAAACTTGTTCAAAAGTAATTCGATACACTGTCTTAAAATGCCTTTTTCGTCGACAACTGTGTTGTAACATTATACTTTAAAAGTACATGCAACGTTACGTGTGTTAAAAGTGACTAGAATTACTAATTTGTTTATACTTTGCATACATACAGGTAACAACTTGATATACCTAAGTATTTTGAACAGAAGTAGCCCATGACTCTTTTTTTGACTGAGAATTTGCCTTGGAGCTATGTTATTTTTCATTTGTGGAGTTATCCTACTTTCTCAAAAAGTGTGTCACAGACCGAGACCGTCACAATCTCATCACTGGTATCGTAAAAGAGTATATTGCGTTTGCAAGCACCGAATTTGGAAATTATATCGAAGTGATATAACAAATAAAATGAAGGTTACACTTTAATAACTGTAAAGTCAAACAACTATTGCCGTGCGTCGTTAGAAACCTCGGCAAATATTTGCCTATATCAGCATTTACTATACTAGCGGGACAAGTGAATGAATCGAACGGTTTTTTGAAATTTTTGACGGTCTATTTTTATTTGCAACTCTCGCAACTTCGCTAATAGAACGGACTGAAATAAAATAAATGCTCCTCGGCCTTAGAATAGCCAGATCTTGGCACCAGAACTGTATTAATGTTGCTCGCTGGAGATGATTTTACTCTGCTAATCCAGACGAAAGGATTCTTACGACAGCTTGAACAAAACAGCACGTTGTAAAACCCAAATAGTCGTCTGGTGGATACTTGATTACTTTTCCACTATTTTTGTCTGCAGAGCCATTAGTTTTTTTTTCGAAACTTCAGTTAACATTTTATGAATGCCATTTGTGCAAAGTTGGCTATGACAACAAATGAACGGAGATTATAGTTCTGAGAATAACATTGCAAAGCAAGCTATGTTTAATTTGTAATTTGTATAAGTTATTTCCTTTTCTTTCATTATTTGATATCATATAGGTACTTATCTACACACATTTCCTTTTTAGATATCTACGTACACAAAGTAAAACAAACATGAATAATACTAGTTATAGCATTACGAATTAGTAATAAGAATAAAAAGCCTCATGATTATTGCATATAGTAATATACCTACTTGGACAAATAATTTACTGATAAGTTTCTCTAGATACTAGTTAGGTACCAGTCCAGTACCTATAGGTAAATTTTACGATTTTCGTCTAATGAAAATGAATAGTTTTACATTTGTAACTAATGAAAGTTAATTGTAATCGTCATAGTGTTATAATGTAATTAGTGCTTTGTAATTGTAATAATGCAGTGGGTATTTAAAACTGTTGAATAGGCGATTGGAGTTTTACTAGGTACGTAAATGATTTTTTATGGTTTTCTATATCCATAAAACCCAAAAGCTCTTAATAGATTCTACGTTTTGAAATATTTATAACATTTTAAATACCTATTTATTGCTAAAATTTAATATTCTCAAACATAAGGAGATTTACATTTACATTTAAAGGATTTTATATGCAAATCTATCTACTATTAAGATTTATTACTATGAAGCTGCCTCAATTTTATTATGTTGATTCTGGATCATTTTAATATTTATTAATATTCAAAATTGAACTGGTTGCTAACAAACAATTGGCTTGAGTTGTTAGAAAGGAATTATTTGTAGTGTTACCTATTGCTATTTTTCGAGCTTTTTTCTATATTTATTTGGGTAGATACCGAGGTAGATACTTACTTATCAAAATTATAAAATTAATGAAATAAACTTTTGTGCCAAAGGACCGGAGTTATTTTTATTAAACTAGTTTTGCCCAACTAACAATACCAGATAGCAAATAAAAAACTAGGTACAGGATGATTCACTATATTTTGACCCCCCTCCATTAACTTTTTTGTTTTAAGCGTTATAAAAAAATGTGAAATACAAAAGTTACACGATTTTTTATGAAATTTTCGAAAATGGTAGTGGAAAAACAAATGAAGTCCAATCAAATTGGCCGCAGTTGCAAACTTTGCTAATTTAAATGGAACACCTTGTATATTTTTACATATTTGGATAGAATATGTAAAAATGTCGAGCATAGTCATATAGGGTTTGTTGGGTCCATCTCTAAAAATAAACGAGATAATATTAAAAAACGAAAAGAAGATTTTATCTTGTATAATTGTTAGACCTCTTTCAGGCATTTCTGCCTTTTTTCCAATTACGTAAGGATTTAGATTTAATTGCAATTTATTTTGACCTATGGGATATTGATATAGTCCAAAATGCGTTTAGGTATTTTAACTAAATCGCACTAATTAGTCCGTGAGGGGCTTATTTACTCATGGACAATGTTATATGGTAGGCCGTGACAGTGACAGGTAATATTATGAGAACATTGTTATTGTTTGACAGTTTGTATTATTATTTATTTAAAATGGGTTACACAGAAGTAGCAAATTGAAATATTATAGGAATTATATTATAGGAAAATAGAGTAAGTTATTCTCCATTTTAATTCATAATAATATTTCAATTTTCTTCTTCTTTGTGGGGGGGGGGTCAAAATATAGTGAATCACCCTGTACTATATCACATACGTGTGTTGTTAACGTTTCGAAAATTCATGTGAACGTTTCGTTTTTAATTAGTTTAAATTTGTCTGTAAATCAGCTTTCATAGCTCCCGCAGAAGTGTGAGATTTTTGGTTGAGCAAAACTATAGGTAGTTTCATGAAAATAACCACGAAAATAACCTTTGATCTTTTTGGTACAACGGTTTATTTCAATAATTTTTTTCACAGGTAGAAAAATACCCGAATAAATGTAGAAAATAACTGAAACCACAGCATATGTAAAGCAGCAAATTCAAATGATTCTAAGACAAACTACGCCCCTTTAGTTCAGATAGTTTGGAACATGATTGATAAATTTATATTTTTAGCTCCAAATTCTTACTCAATTTGAAGTACGTCTTATATTTCTCATTTGAGCGTATTTTATCACTCCCTGCTGGGATTGGTGAGAGCATTTGAAAGGGAGAGCATACGGCAAGTCGAATTTGTATTATTTTTTCTCACTTTTAGGCATTTGCCTATTTTTACTCAAATGACTCAATTTTTTAAACACTCGCAACACATTTCTTTGGGTGGTACCAATTTCTATGGTACTTTTCAAGCCGCTATAATGGGTTCGGCATTTTGGATTTAAGAATTTTCAAATTAAAACCTTATATTCTTGCTTAGCGACTTTGAAAATCACCGAGGTTCAGCCATAATCTTCAAATTTTGAATGCCTTTCCGATTTTTCCATCCGCCATATCCGATCCTCCATCTTTTATTGCCGAATTTTCGGATTCGGACTTCAGATTGGTAATCAGTGACCCCAAAAACTCGCGATTACAAAATTCAGGCAAAAATGAATCTTTGATCTTAGGTGTGGGATTACTCCCTCGTAGGGATGGATTTGAATTTAATTTGCATATAAGTATTTATCTCCAATGCTCAAAATTTTATTTTAAAACGTTTTCTCAAAGGAGCCAAATCTTTCGAAGTGGCGCTTGGGTAACTGGCCACAATATTTAGAAAATGAAAGCCGTCAAGTGTTGATTTTTTTTTATTTCCTTGTTAACCTATCAATATATAAATAATTTTACTAAATACAAATGGTCAAAAATTGGGAATAGGTATTTAGTTAATAATAATTTACCTAGATATTTAGAAAAGACAATATTAGTAGAAGTAGTTTTAAAAACACGGTATTTTTAATAATTAGTCATAGCGATTTACTGTGTAATAAAATTTGGTTTAATAGCGTACCTATTACTTATTTGTGAAAAATTAAAATACACAAAAATTATTTAAAAAAAAATAAAATAAAAATGATGAGCGAGACGATTTTTTTGAGAATTATTGTAAGAAAAAAATTTACTCTTTCAAAGAGCACATTTTTGGTTTAAAAATTAAACAAACTCAATCTAAAAATGCATTATTTTTATATTTTTTTTACCTACATAAAACTACAAAGACGAACAAGATGAAAAAAAAATTATATCTTTAGTTGCCAAGTTACAGGTATACCAAAGTTTTTTACCCAAAATACTTATTTAAATCCCCACAACTCTTGAGGGGTTGAAATAAATATTTAAAAAAATTTATGAAAGCTGCTCTAAACGGTACTAAATAATTCCAAAAAATCAGGAAAATTAAAAATGGTCGGATCACGACCTCAGTGGTCGGAATGGCTCATATATTTTTAGTTACTTGAGACGTTAATCTGGTCTATAATATTTTGTGGCTTGCTATTATTAAGCCTTAAAATTGACCAATAATTTGGACACTTTATTGAAACACGTAAGAAGTGCCACAAAAGTAATGAACTGTGAAGGCCTCTTGACAAATATCCTGAAAAATTGGTAAACGTAAAACTGGTTTAAAATTTTAATATCCAGCCCGTAGACAGAAAAAAAGGATATGACGGGGCATGTCCAACTTCTCACTTCACACCTCGTTAACAAAAGATAACGATTGGGGCTTATTTAATTAACAGCAACCAAGGGAGTTATTTTCGTCCTACAAATAGACGACAAGTCCTTAAATTCGTCGTCTTAATACGAACACAACACATCTACAAAGCATGCCGTTTCGTGGGCATTCCGGTTTACTCAGTCCTTCCTAAAAATTATAAATAGACCTGTTTTCTCTAGGAGTCCGATTGGAACATTGACGTTTGCCAGGAAAATTCCGTATATTTGCAGTAATCGACGATATCGCTGTACATTAGTACAGTCTTTATAATTTAACGTTGATTTTGGAAAGGACCTCGCATGGTCTTTATGAAAATGTGGGCTCGGTCAAATTGGCTGTGAGTAGAATATTGCAATAAAAACAGTAACTTTTGTAAAATGTTTATAGAAAAAATTTATCGGATGACTTCGAAAAGTTGCTAATTAACACAAAACCAACAACTTACCACAACTTCAGCCAATTGGACCGAGCCCACATTTTCATAAAGACCTTTCGAAATTTGTGAAATAATTTCAACCTAAAACTAGTAATAAATATGAAGGCCAATAAACTCATTAATTAGAACTGGTGTTTTACGAAATCCGGAAATCTTTTTAAGAATTTTTTCGGTATTTGTACCAGTTTTATAGGCTTTCACAATAATTAAAAGTTGTGTAGAATGCACAAGCATTAATTAAATCTTACATTCGATCTTTATTAATTAGGTATATTTCCCGATTTTATTCCTATTTGAATATTAGATATAAAGCTTAAGGCTCGGCTTAAAGGATTCACACTGATTTAATATTCATATTCATTCGCTAATCTCAACATTGACAGTGTAAACCGTTTTGTAAAAATCTTCCTGATTTATAAGTTACATAATCTCGATTTTGATGCAAATTATTTTTTATCTCTTTAAAAATATTCTCAGAATCTTGTGTTGGAATATCCTAAAGGTAAGTACTGATTTTTAATTTGGCAAACTTTTTTCGTTTCAAACATTTTTGAGATCGTTGCTAGGTGTATTGTAGGAAGAGGTCATGAACAAAGAACTAAATTATTACGAAAATCAGTACTGTAGTTCTATATTGCAAACATACGCTGTACTGCATTGTCAAGGAAAATTTTAAAAGGGCTTACAAATTGCTGGATCAATATATACAGACGGTCAGGCGCCCTTGTAAGCGTCAGTATGGCCAAAGGCGACGTATTGAATCATTGTACTTAGCGATAAATAGACAACATGATGTAAAAGTAACTGTTTAATAGAAAGAAAGGCAAATTAAACTACTAACGAATGTTAATCTACTAAGATTATACGGTTTGCCTAAAATTCACGCAGAAAATTGTCTAACTAGGTCCCTTGTTTTTTTTGTTAATTATCCTTGTTACTATATAGCAAGGGTCGGCAACTAGCGGACCGCGGTCCAGGTCCGGACCGCGGAAGGTAAAATACTGGACCGCCAAAAATTTTTTGAAAGTATAAATTACTCATAAATTATTTAAAAAATGTTTTTTACGTTTAAGTGCCAATCTTATCATTTTTTCTAGTATTTTACAATCGTGCGAGTGCTTTGAGTTCTTAATTAGTAAACAGATTAAATTTGAGTCCAAATTAAAATAAAAAAATAAGAAATATGATTATTTTTTTCTGGACCTCGTTAAAAATTTTCAAAAGTATCCGGACCCCACATAAAATTACTTGCCGACCCCTGCTATATAGTAAAATTTTTTAATGAATATTTGAAACATTTTTACATTTTTCGTCTCAGTTTACAATAAAAAATTCCTTAGGTTTAACCGATAAGATTAATAATATATTGTCCTTGAAATCTCTATTTTGGCTTCATTTGGTGTACCTATGTTTTTGCATCAATGAAATCGCGTTTTGTTAATAATATGCCGAATGTTTCTTAACTAAAAGTTTTAAGTCAATTTTTTTTCTTAATACTTAACATTCATAAACAAACATGTGTTCTTGAAATGGGTAATCCATTAGCACTTTTATTTTTGGATATTTTTTAGATTATTTGGAATTGTTTTGTTTTATCCAATGATAATATACACAAAAATAAAATAACTTAGTTTATTTTTACGTCGAAATTTCGTTAGAGCTAAGTTAAACTATACTTCGACTATTGTCTTTTAACTTATAGAAAACTGATATTTTGTTCCATTTCGTGAAACTTCAACTATAAACCAAAGAAGTCAAAAGTTTTGTCGAATAAACAACATGCAACATTTATTACCTAAACACCAGAGATAATATGAATATGAATAAGGTACGTTTAGATATGAAAGTCAGTTTTTCCTTTTTACGTTGCCTTAATATTTGGTGTTGCCGGTGCATGTCGCCGTGAAGAACTGTATCAATTAAATTTGAATGAATGATTAGGATCAAAGCTTTTTATTGAAATACCCTCTGAAATACGGGAATAAAACGAACACACCGAGATCATTTGTAATAAACGAAAGTTATATGCCATTGTATAGTTGTTGTATGTTGTCATGTAATGTGCATGTCGCCCAGAAAATTTTGAAAGTTGCCCCATTTTCTTTAAATTCAATTTGGTAAAATACTCAAATTGTCGCAAAATTTGCCTACTGCAGATAAATACACAGGGCATTATTTCCGTCGATCTAAAAAAACTTTAGAGTATAATAAAAGAACACACCAAATTTCATTAAAATCGGTTCTATAGTTTTCGCGAAATAATTTTTTGAAAAAATTTTTATCGAAATTTCAAAATGTTGCACAGCTTCAAATAAAGCATCTAGATACTTGAAAAATTTTTCACATAGAAGATACCGCTCAACCTTTGAAATGGTTTTTGAAAAATTGAAATCGGTTGATTAGGACGGTCACAATACATTTTTAAAGTTAGCACTCTTTTTTTATTTTTAAACAATTAGATTACATTTATCAATTTGCAATTTAGTTTTTTTCAAAAATTATATAATTTTAAGGTACTCGGAAAGACCCCTCTTTTTTTAAAAAAGTTAAAATTCTGTTTATTGGTTCTCGAGATATAAGCGGTCAAAGTTTATCGGCATTTTCCGTTAATTTATAAACAATTTAGCAATAATCTTTGATATATTAGCTTCGTTTTTCCGAGTTCTAAGCAGGAAACAATTTTCATATCCATAAGTTATCGGCAACATAGATAAACCAGCGGAAAAGTTGTCGCTCGCACTCGCGAAAAGTGACTCGAAACACGAAAAGTGGGGGAGGGAGCTTTCGCTCCGAGACTGAATTGGGATGTTCAAAATGCGAAGGTACGAAAAAAATTGCATTATCTCGGCTTCTAATGGACCAATTTCAACCTTTTTTTATATCGTAATGGCAACTGTCTAATTTGCACATATTTTCTTATAAACAAAGTTTATTATTTATGCATTAAATATCCTGTATATTTTACCGTATGCTATTGCATTTTTTCAATGAAAAAATTTATTTAGGTATACATTTGAACACTCTGAATATGATTGTATTTATAATTATTACAATTATTTAAATAATTTAAAAAAATATTTGGAAATTAATTTTTTTATTAAATACAGATAAAATTAAGAAAAAATAGTACTTTAAAATTATAATTTTTGAAAAAAACTAACTTGCAAATTGATAAATGTAATCTAATTGTTTAAAAATAAAAAAAAGTGTTAACTTTAAAAATTTACTGTGGCCTTTCTAATTAACCGATTTCAATTTTTCAAAAACCATTTGAAAGGTTGAGCGGTCTTTTCTATGTGAAAAAATTTTCAAGTACATATCTAGATGCTTTATTTGAAGCCGTGCAATATTTTGAAAATTCGAAAATTATTTTTCAAAATTAAAAAAAAATATTTTGGGAAAACTATAGAACCGATTTTAATGAAATTTGGTGTATTGTTTTATTATATTCTAAAGCTTTTTTTTACCAAAATTAGAATGCCCTCGGAGCAATTAAAATATTTAAAATAAATTATCCAAATAAAACTGATTATTTTGCCCTTTTTTCATCAATTATTGCTATTTTGCAACATCGGTAATAAATTTAAACATTTTTAATTTACAGTAGGTGTGCAACATCCAATTCTAAAACTTTTTTCCTCTTCAATATTCTTCCAAAATGCATAGGTTCCAAGATATAAGTAAAAACTCAGATAAAATAGGTATTTTTAAAAATTTTTGAACATTTTTGCAATTTTGAAAATATTCCGAACCTAGCCCAGATCTAGGGATCTACACTTTTATTATGTCAGTTGTACGGCAACCCAGAAAATATTTGCTTGCCCCCTCTCACATCCACCTCGAAACAGATCCGCCCTAGTCTAACTGGGCAAATAATTGTTTTTAAAACATTTTTTTTCCATTCTCTATTCGACACAGGCGCATTTATACATATAAATGTTTTTACACAAGAGCTTGTAAATAGTCTTTGAGCATGTTTTTTGTATGTTTACGGGTAAAGGTATGGAAATCTGGACCAAACTTTTTTAGGTGACAGAAAATAGTACCAAGAATTCCACAAACTACCTCATCCGACTCAGTAATTCGGAATTAAATATTTTAGTACACGTATTTCTCTTTTTTTTTGTATAAAATGGTTATAAAATACATGTGAAATATTTTATAAAAATCTTTTGAAACAAAACTATAAAAAAATAAACTGGGAACGACTCTATTTTCTAGAATTCGTTCCTGAATTCGCAGAAATCATTTCAATCGCCAGTTATTAAAAGTACGTAGAACTTACGTGATATAATATAACGAATGTTTATTTTCATCTAGAACTTTACGGCCGACTCCGAAACTATCGCATTTATCAGATGGGTGTCGTTAAATGGCCGTAATGGAAGCAGATACGCTCTAATGCGAGGTCGAAACTCCTCTCGAAAAGCCGTTTTATCGATGTTTTCGCCGCTAAAATAGCCGGTCAGATGGTCGCTGTGCCAAGATCTGGCCGAGTTGAAATGTTTGTTCCCTTTTAACCGGCCATCTTCGCAGTTTATCGATCAAAACAAAATCCATAAAGCCACCATAAATTCGTTAATAAGGATTTAAGGAATACGGGTGTTAATTTTGCATATACAGGGTGATCGTAGGTTTTCGAAGGTGTTGTTTTAATTTTTTAACGTTTCCCGATAAAGAATAAAAGTTCATGACTTGTTTATCAAAATAGGCCTTAAATTCAACGAGCAATTCAAAAATGTAGTAATATACAAGGAGTTCTATTTGAAATAAAGTCAGATGAAATGGAACACCCTATATAATATTTTTTAAACGTGAACAAACTAATTTGATATGGTTTTTATGTGATGCACTTTTTTGTATTATTGTTTTATCTGCCTTAAATGGTACGTCTGGTATAGCCAGAGCAGTTATCGACCCATATATCAAATTTAATTTCTTCTCGTGATCTTTTCAGTGGCATAAATTTATTATGGAAACGGCCATATTGCAGTATCTAAAAAATTATTAGAAATATATCTCGAAATATACAGGGTGTGGCTTGTATAACCTGTAAAAATTAAACTACAGCTTTCTGATGATATTTTGTAATAGAAAAGTCTTATACGAAAAAGTTCTATCTTCTCGTTTTTTTTCTGTAAACTAAAATTCATTTATTCAACGAAAATGAAGGCCGACCCTGTGTTATTTATTATTAAAAACTTTGGAAATGTTTTTATGCGACCCGAGATGCAACTTTATTAATTTAAGTCGGTATAATCTAATACTAGTAATACTAAAAGAAGGTTAGGTTACATTGTCAACTGATTTTGTATTTGTATTGAATTCATTATTCACTTAATTATTAAGTATTAAACATCGTCCATCGACCCATCAGTGTTAAAAAGTTAAAGATTCATCCTGACAAAAGTTTTTATTTTGTAATTCCACGATAGTGACAGTGTAATTTTTATAAAAAAGTAAAAAATAAGAATAGCGTGCGATTACATTAATAACGAAATTCTTATTTCTTACTTTGCTTAATTTTTTAGTTTGTGCACAAACTAGTTTTACAATGAACCGAGAAAACAATGCATTTACTATTTCCGAACGTGTCGATATGGTGTTAGTGTATGGTGCAGCCGGAGAAAATGCGCTCGCGGCGACTAGGTTGTACCGGGAACGATGGCCACAACGTCACCCCCCATGTGCAAATACAATCCTACAGTGCGTTCAGCGGCTGCGAGATACGGGAAGTGTTATTCCTCGAGGAGAAGGACGTGGTCAGCAAGTGAACCTTAATGTTGAAGATGCAGTGTTGGAAAATCTTGACGAAGACCCCACAATTAGTACTCGACGACTCGCACAGCAAGTAGGAACCTCATCTCGTACCGTACATCGCATCTTAAGGCGCCAGCTGTTGCACCCCTATCATCTGCAACCAGTTCAACAGATTTTACCCCCGGATTGTGATCAACGAATGCGTTTTTGCAGATGGTTTTTACGGCAATGTGCCAATCAAGTAGACTTTCCTGCTTATGTTTGTGTAACAGATGAGGCGACATTTACCCGTGATGAAGTGAATTTCCATAATATGCACATATGGGCCGATGAAAATCCTCACGCGATTAGGGAAACTCATTTTCAACATCGGTTCTCGGTAAATGTTTGGGCTGGCATAATAGGCGATGTACTTGTGGGTCCCTATTTCTTTGAAGGACGACTAAATGGACCAACATATGCTGACTTTTTGGAGAACCGGTTGCCTGAATTATTGGGTGATGTGGCATTACAAGTTCGGTACACAGTACTCAAGAAGTAACGACACTTTTGAATGAAATGTTTCCTCAGCGATGACTTGGACGCTTTGTCGCTGTCGCCTTGTGCCGTGGCCACCTCGGTCATCCGATCTAAATCCAATGAACTTTTATCTTTGGAGTCACTTGAAGTCATTGGCTTACAATACCCCAGTTGCTACGGTGGAAGAATACTATTAATTATTATAATAAAAAAATATAAGTTTTTTTTAAATATCTATTTTTATTAATTTGTTCTTTTGCATAGAAAAATTCCCCAAAAATTGAGAAGTAGGTACCTTTCTATCTTTCAACGACGATTTGTTTACGCGGCTGATCTACAGTACGTCCAGAGAAAATATTTTGATCCATAATTGAACTTTAATTTACGAAAAAAAAAAACGCAAAAATAGAACTTTTTCGTATAAGACTTGTCTATTAAAAATATCGTTAGAAATCTGTAGTTTAATTTTTATACACGCCAAACCCTCTGTGGGAAGTCTTAAGTATACGGCCCTGTGCCCTGTATTCAAGCGGACAAATATTTGCCGGGAGAAATCAGTCACGTAAATCGCTGTTACACACTGTAGAATGTTCATTCTGATGAGGATCGGTAGGCATACACTTGTATATGCAAGTTCAAGTTCAATGGGAGGTGAGTCAATTAAATTAAATCACAAAATCGGACGGGAGAAAGGTAAAAGCGAATTATTAGTCAGGTATGCAGCTGGGGCACACCCAGAATTGCCTGGCTGGAAGTTTAAGGCCGCTTTTAACCAGAACTCGTAACGGAATTTGCCATCGACCGTTCCTATACCTACTACTTATACCACTGGACACAGAAATTTCAACAGTTAGAACCCGACGATGTGAGATTTATAAACATGCTTCAGATGATGATTATCTGTTTATGAAGGTGAAATTTTTATATACAGGGTGTTCCATCTAAGAGAGATTCTTCTGTAACTCAGCAACTGTAAAATTTATAAAATCTTGTCATCTCTGTGAGCAAAACGTGTACGTTATTGAGACTCGGAAATACTGAGACCTAAATTTAATAATCTTGAACCTTTTTTTTCAAATGGAATGGCCCATTTTAATTGTCATGGGTGAATGCAAAATTGAATGCCCTTTCGACTGATATAAGGTTGTCCATACCGAGGTCCATACTTATCTTTAATAGTTTTCCAGAAAAATCGGTTTCTTTTTAAAAGTCCGAAAAAGGGTATCCCGAAAGTAATGCACGATTTGAATTGTGTTCCATTTTCGTTCCGAAGAATTGGCAGCAATGTGCAGGGTTACATGTACAGAGAGTGTGTAGCTGAGGCTGTGCATAAACTACATTGAATTTTCGGTAAAAGGACGACCATTTAATGCGCCGAGCATTCGTTGATTGGATGTTGGAGAATCAAGTGAATAGTGATTTTACTAAGAAAATCATATTTAGCAATGCGGCGCATTTCTATCTTAGTGGGTATGTGAACAAGCAAAAGTCGAGGCAAAAGTGTCGGATTTGGGACAGAGACAATTCTCGGGTCGAGAAATCGAAATCCTGCGTTTGTTTTGGGACATCCACTATATTAATAAATAACAATAACAAAATTATAGTGCTTTAACTAATAACTAATAACTAATAACTTTAACTAATATGATCTGTTGATTTGCGTCGTATAAAGCAAACTTTAGCATTTGCCATAGAAAAAATTGTTTTGTTTCATTTACAAAGATTAATACGTTTGATAATTTCGTTGTCTGTTGAATAGATGTAATCTAGATGTTTGTGTTTATTTTATAGTAATGGTACACTCTGATTTAAATATGTAAAAAACTGTACATACATACAAATAAAGACTACTTAATGAAAAACTACATATTCTTAACCAGAATGAATGGTAAGGCCAATCACTATGCGCATTCCACTATGACAGGTTTATGTTACGGCAAATATTCTACAGGGTGTGTCGCGCTAGGCACGTTTAGCAAATGTAACATATTTTGTACTTATCAGGATTTTTTTTCTGTCTGTTGCATCTGTTACAGGCAACATCTATATTTTGCCACTAAAATTAATATTTATAAGATTTTTTGAACTTAATGATTGCAATTCAAGGAATGCGTAGTTAATTTCTTCCTTTTTTTTATCTTTAACGATTTACATCAAGTAGCTAAAAGTTTCCTCTAAAACTCGCAGAAACTATAATTAGTATATTGTTACTTTAGGTACCTATCTCATTAATAACCTATCTGAAAAATAAATATGTAGTTATTTGAAATAATTACCGTATAGAGAAAAATGATTAGATACACGTGACATTCGAGTTATATAAACAACTTGCAATTGTTAATTCAGTTTCAAGGTAAATATTCATGTCACATTGTGGAGTGCTAAAATTTAGATTAGAGATACCCATACGCGATTCAAAATTGTAAATACGAAACAAAGTTGTCAGTAACAGATTCAAAATGACCCACATTTCGGTATAACTGAACTTTTTCTTACATCACTGTTCCTTGCGTTACGAAACGCTATGTATGCTGCAAAAGTGCCGCAAACGTGAAATTCTGATATGGGATGAAAAGATTCTATACCGCTTCCGAAATCTATTCGTTGTTTACATGCATAGTTTTCCAATAACAGTAAAATAATTTTAATGGAAGGCCATATATTTTCCCTAAACATTTACTGAAGGAATTTAACGATGATAAATGGTGTAATAAGGAAGAACGCGTAGCCTCACGTTTCTATAAATAGTTTTGCAGATAATAGACGCAAACCAAATGCTAAACTATCAATAAATGAAATCTATACAGGGTGATTCAGACTTATCCAAAAAAAAATTCTGGATGTACAGGGGACCCTTACAAATACAATTTTGTAAAGAAAAAATCAAAAAGGTCAGTTCGAAATTGATTTAAAAGTACACTTCTGCACGGCACTGGAAACTGGTCCAGTGTAAAACCTGACCTAGCACAATGCGACCGTCATGGCGGTGTGATAAAAACGGACAAAAACTTTCGCAAGGAAAGAAATATGTAAATAGAATTTTATCGCACCTATTTTATATCGGCAAATTCAACTGCTTTTGCCGTTATTAATTAATAAAATTAATTTGTGTTTTTAAATAATAAAATCATTTGACATACCCGATGCTGCAACAGCAATTGTTCAAAATTTTATTCACTCACGTGTAAACATATTTGGGTCCGTCTTACTCACTTTCTACGAACTAACACAAATGATATCTTGCTTCACCATAACACAAATACTTCACCATAATACAAATGTTGTCTTGCTTCACCATAAATTAAAACGATATCCATCAACTCTGAGTTGCTATACACGCAAGCCATTTTTGACACTAACTACTAAAAAACTGATGTAAATAACACAGATAACAGGTAAAAACTATCGCAACGACGGATTTCAGTATTAGGAGTCACATGGCTCTCCACGCGTACTAATGTGAATGACGCTAGAGACTACAGTTGTCCAGCTATGCAGTGGTTTAATGTGCTATAACTTCAATAATTTTTTTCTCAGAAACTATAAGGATTTTACAAATTTTTTTTTTACAATATTGACTTCATTTCTCATGCCGCATCTATTCCCAAATTTTTTTGGATAAGTTGTGAATCACCCTGTATAAAACATTTTCAAAAATGTTTCTTTTGCTTTGTCAATATTCGAGTGTGCTTTAGTTGTTGTCACGAATAAGGAAGTTGTGCAAAGGAAGACTATACAGAGTGTAATCGCGATGTTGCGACAAACTTTCCTAAGTGATCTACTATTTTTCAAAAATTGGACGTTAAACATAACTTTTGACCTTGATCGATGGTTAGTTTTCTTCAACCTCGAAGAAAATAGAAATGGTTTACTTTTTAAAAATATATTTTTATATATACAGGTTCGGAAAGTCCCCATGGTTCATCGGCCTTTACGTGAGAGTGATAAAGTGAGTCATAGAAATCCGTGCGATAGAGAAGGATGGCTATAATGAAGGCGTCTCATAGTCACCGCCCGTTTCGCCCTTCCACAAATAATATCCACTTCCACTTGTAATTCAGCGACCGGTGGTCATCTTTGTTTTCGTCGTTTGTCTTTTCTGTAATATATGTCACTACTTATACAATTCCGACTTCGTATTCCGATATGTGAATACAATCCGTTAACAGAGGGCAGCACAATTTGTCTAAGGTGTGGCGCAGCCCTAGAAAGAGTGATGCCAGATCTAAAGATTTTTTTGGAATTGGGGAATTTTGGGATTTTTAAGTCATTTTAAAAAGTATACATACTTAAATAACAACTAAATGAACTTTAAATGCAGCTGAGCACTATAGTCCATTTGAATAACTTCTCAGTAGGGGAAACAAGGTCCCTAGATTTACTAATAGAGGTATCTACTAGCTACTGTAAAAAGTTTTCTTTGTTACGCGTTGTGCTGCCCTCTATTAACGGATAGTATTAACATATCGGAATACCGATATGCTCTTTCAATTTGCACTATTAATTATGATACACCCTGCATTATGACATTGTTCAGTCCTTGTCCTGCCTTTTTCGAAGTCGTTCAACCGTAATTTTTAGATAGATTATGGTTTTTGTGAAATGCATGAAGGCAGCTGTAGGTTCCAAATTTGTAGTGGTACAAGTATACAGGGTGATTCAGAACTTATCCAAAAAAAAAATAAATTTGAAAGTACGCATCTATTTCCAAATTTTTTTTGGATAAGTTGTAATTCACCTTGTATATCTTCAATAACTCTTGAAGTGTTTCACATCCACCCTTTGAAGGATCGTAAGCTCTTAAGAAAAAATGTTACTCTTGTTTTTTTGTTCGTTTTGATGAAGGAATCGTCCCTGTTAATTTTTAATCCCGGTATTACTTAAATTGTGTAAAATTTGAGTTAATCTTCGAGTTCCATCTAAATAGCTGCCGGTTCGCATAAACCGCCTCACTGACCCATATCCCATCGAGCGAAGCCTTTGCAACGATTGCAACCAGTACTGATACCGTTATAAATGTAGCCTTAGATTATATTGTCCGATAGAGTTACTTAATCATCCACAAGTGTGCATACCAGTTATTAAAAACTAGTACCCGCTACACCTGTCATTGACGCTTGGAAAAAAATCACCTTCACCAATGGCGGTGTTTAATAATACTTGTATGGGTCGGATGTGAAAGTATCGAGATTCTCCTTTCGGCAAGATGCAAATTCGAGTCAATGAAATGTCCGTAGGTATGTTTCCGATAGTTCCCATTTTTGAGCCATTGTAATCTTCAAGTTGCTTTCTCGGTTTTGTGTAACTCTTCCACTCTGTCTGAGAGCTGATTGAGGGTACGAAATTTTTGTCAAATGTAAACAACGAGGTATGAAATATGACTTAGATGATATGAATTGAAAGTCGAGAGAAAATTGCTCAAATACCTGCGACTTTTTTCGAATATTTAACTATACAACAGCAACAACAACCAGAAAATATGGAAAAAACAGATTTTTCTGGGAAATATTAAAAATCATATAATTAATTCGTGAAAAACCTCGAAAACCTATAAAATTATACATTTGATTTCACTTTTGTTATTTAAAAATGAATTGACCATTATTTAGCTCCAAAACATTAATTTTTACATAATCTGTACTTCATTTAAAAAATATACGGGAAAACTATTGGGAAAATCGCAATTTTTCATAGGACCAATTTTATAGAAAATTTAATTTGCAACAACTTTTATTTGAAACATTTTTCGAAAAAATGCATCTTCGTTGAGATATTGGCAGTTTTTGATAAAAAAAAACGCGAAAAATCATATACAGGGTGTCCCGAAATTCATGCAACAAAATTTGGTCACAGATTCTTAAGACAAATTTAGGGGACTAAATAAAAAAAAGATTATTCTTAGGGACGGACTTCAGGGGGCTGTAACTCCGAAAAAGGCGGCCACTTGGCAAAAATAAAAAATACGGGTCCCCTAAATTTGTCTTAAGAATCTATGACCAAATTTTGTTGCATGAATTTCGGGACACCCTGTATACCGGGTGGGACATTTATCTTGAGACAAAATATCTGGGTTGGACTCGATTATTTCGAAAAAAGTTTCAGACAAAAATTATAGGACACTGAGGGGGCAATTGAAAGGTCCATACGACTTCCGCTCTAGACCGGAAGTGGTGTTTTTAGACCGGAAGATGACTTTTAAATGTAAACGTCTATTTTTTACCACGGATTTCGAATGAAAAACGAAAGAAAATTCTCTGTTTTTATTATTCTTTCGATTTAAACCATATTTTGGCCATAAAATGACCATAAAAAAAACAAAAAGAAACAAGAATCGCTATCTTAACATGACTTTGAAAATGACCTTGATCTTGACTTCAAGGTCGTTTGAAGATCAAAATCAAAATTTTAAATGGGACCCTCTTTTTTGACCTCAGAAATTACAATAGTGGGACGTTTTACAATAAGATATGAATTTAACCTCAAGGACAAGATCAGATATCAAGGTCATTTTAAGGTCGAAAAACTGTATAATTATTAACTACTTTTAGCACTACCCAGAAATAACCACGTATTTTTATTCCTTTTGGAGTACTTGTTTTCGGTGAGTCCTCTCGCCTTTCACCTATATTTTTCTATAAAAAAGTTCGCTTATTCCGTCTTTTTATGTCTGTCACTAGTGTTTAAAATATATCCAGACATTTTTTTAGGATAACGAAAAAATTTACACCAAAATTGTTGACATCTGATTGTGTTTCAATTTAAAAAAAAAATGAATATTTACCTAAGTTCAAAAAACTAAAATCGCTTTTGAAGTATACACTTTTGAACGTGATATTTTTTGCTATTCCTATCTTTGAATAGAAAAACTAAATCCAAAGTTAACCCTTAAATGACCCCTAAATTTAACCCCAAGCCTCAAGGTCAGTTTAGACCATAAATCATGACCACGGTAGTTTGTACGGAATTTACCACAAAAATTTCAGTCAGAAAGCTCCACCACCAATCCAACGTTCAGGAAAACGATTATTAAAAATATTTCGTACCCGCAGAGTAAAATGGGGAGAAGCCCCATCATGTTGAAAGTATAACCCTTGTCGAACACACACAGAAGAACATCCTCTAAAGTTTCTGCTAAATGATCTTCTAGGAACTGTAGATATTCTTCCCCAGTAAGCCCATTCAACACAAGTGGACGTATGTACTAACTGATCATTAATTACGCCACACTAAATATTGATGCTAAATCGATGATAAAAATTGCGTTCAAACGTTGCATGAGGGTTTTCTTCTGACCATCGGTGTTCATCATGAAAATTATACCATCACGAGTGAATCATCAGTGAGTAAAAAAGTATTCATTTACTGTAGGATTTTGACGAATCCATTCAAAAAATAGTAATCTTGGAACTTGATCGCCATCTTCAAGTTGTTGAACTGCTGGATATGGAAAGGCTTTAAACTATTTTTCTTAAGGCTATTACAAGCAACTTTCTGTGACATTCGCAGTTGATTTGCTATCCTCCTCGGGTTTTTTTCAACAATGTTGAGAATGCTATCCTCGATTCGTATGTCAAAACCTCTCACTAAAAATCCTTGCGCTAGAAAAAACACCAGTTTGCTGAACTCTGATGAACAATCTTTGAAAAACTTTTCTATTAGGAACCCTTCGGTTAGGAAATCGCTGTCGATATTTGTTAACTGCGTGAACTGGAACAAAACCCATAAACAAAAATCATATCCGCATATTCCCTATGGCTGAATATTTAAGGCATTTTAGGAATTCGTAACTAATCAGTTAATGTCTAACTGACTGATTATAATTCTGACAATTGATTTGACTGGTGGTTAANATGTGGAATTATATATAAAAAAGTTAGTATTTTCGTAGATTTCAGTACCTAAAACCTTGATGGTTTGATCGTTTTTTGCACCTGTTTATTCGTTTTACTGCGGCGTCTTTGAAAATACTCAAGTGGCATGACATAACATTCCCATTATTTGATAAGCTTTAGATTATTCAGTTATTAAATGTTTGAAATTATTTGTTTTTGCGGAAAACACTATTTAAAGAGTGGCCCTTAAACTATTTTTCTTAAGGCTATTACAAGCAACTTTCTGTGACATTCGCAGTTGATTTGCTATCCTCCTCGTACTTTTCCTCGGGTTTTTTTCAACAATGTTGAGAATGTTATCCTCGATTCGTATATCTAAACCTCTTTCACTAAAAATCCTTGCGCTAGAAAAAACACCAGTTTGCGGAACTCTGATGAACAATCTTTGAAAAACTTTTCTATTAGGAACCCTTCGGTTAGGAAATCGCTGTCGATATTTGTTAACTGCGTGAACTGGAACAAAACCCATAAACAAAAATCATATCCGCATATTCCCTATGGCTGAATATTTAAGGCATTTTAGGAATTCGTAACTAATCAGTTAATGTCTAACTGACTGATTATAATTCTGACAATTGATTTGACTGGTGGTTAAACAGGATTGCGATCCTAAACTGTGCCTAGATAGACTATAGTCTATCTAGGCTGTGGTTTATTTTTCTTATTTTGACCCACTGAATCTACCCCAGCAATACTTCTCATTCCTCAAAATTACGACTCTGTTAATAAAAAATTCAGAATTAGGAACTTTGTTCTTGTTTACATTGGCTGCATTGGCGTTTCTCTCAAGTCTTATGCTGCTAATTTGTCAGTGCCAATAGCATGAAATCAATCAATCAAAACATTTTGCATCTCTTCTTTTGCACAAAATTTTATAAAAAACTGGCTATAGCTGGCAACACGTATGTTGCGCCACTATATAATCCCATTATGTTATTGTACAATTCTTGCAACCTTTTCTTTGCCGATAACAACACGGGAAACGTCTCGTTTGTCTGTTAACAAGCCAACAAGTGATATAAGCCGTACCTTTAGAGAAGTATGATTGTAAAATTACAAGATACAGGCCGGACGACCTTGGGGTCTGGAACGCGATTTGTTCTTTTATTTATTTATGAACAATAAATTACTGGCAGCCTGTTAATATAACTGTAGAGTATGATACGCGCGGCTTTGATACAGGGTGATTCAGAGAACGTGGCAGATGGTTCCCCAGTGTTGTAGACAAAAACTTTCATTGACAAAGAATAATTATTAATGGTCGTTCTCTCAGCATATCCACGTGGATTAGTCAAAGAATCAGAAACTTTTAAGTGAAAAAGGGAGGAATATTAATTCGTACTTTTATCAGATGAACATAATCTTCAAATCAAATCAACAACATAAAAATATCTGTCTTACTTAGGACACCTTGTAAGCTCAGGTATTTATTTTGAAATGCTACACGCTGTTTCGTGGTTTCCCACAATTTTTATAAACGTCCACAGCTCTGCATTAATGAGTATTTGTTGCTGTTTTTAACCGGTGATTTAATTAACTTTACAACTGTTAATAACTACTTCAGCGGTAACAGTTAAATATTTTATTTTGATGAAAATTTCACGCTTCTATTTTGAAACCAATTAAATGGACATTTTAATAGTTCTGGAAATTTTGGGCACCTTAAACGAAACAAATAATGACATTATTAATCCGGTCAATATAGACATTTCTAATAACGAAAATTATCAATATAAATTTTTTTACTGCATTTATTTCAACGATAGTTGACATTCGGACTACAACTTATGGGTATATTTTTCTTATGTTGACCCCCTGAATCTACCTCTGCAATACTTCCCATTCCTCCGGGATCACCCTGTATATGATTCCAATTTTATTTGGGCTGTATGTAGAAAAATACCTACGTCTTGCGTTTTATTCGCTGGTTTGTGATTTTTTGGTATATTATTCTTTACCAAAACGAGACATTTTAAAACACTTCACAACAATTTCGACAAAAGTTCACTTCGTTTGAAAAATTAACGTCAACGTGACAGTACTAACAAATTCGACTTCCAAATGTCAGGTTTCATTTTTGATTTTATTCACAATTTTGCTGTGAAATTTTCTTACCAAATACCACACGTGCTTAAACTAAAAGTAGCGCATATAATTATTGTACCTCATAACCTTGTGAGACAATGGAACAGGACGATGGAAAACAAACCAGGACTCAAGTAACCAAAGAACCCTGAATTCTTTGTCAGAAATCACAATATAACCTCATAAATCAAGAACCCTGGAAACAAGATCTAAGTAACCATATGATCCTTTATCAAAAAATGTCATAACCTCATAAATATCATAGAATAACTCTAAAATCCCATGGGGTTTGATATTCCACACCCTTGAATTACAATAGGACTGTCAGAAATGCGCCGTGCGACATTTATTTATTAAAAAGCAACAAATTAAATTGTCTACAATACACCACCATAAATACCAACGGATAGGAATTAATTACGAAACATCCGCACGATAACAAAGGCAACAGTATACTAACGTGACGTGAACGTGAAAAGCATTCGGCAGCGGCTNACACGCGAACTTTTTTTATCACGAATTACTTGATATTAATTATTAATTTTTTTTTTCATTTCTGTTTATACCAAAGTAAGTCACTTTTTTCACATTATAATCGTAATTATAACATAACTTTCCGTTATGAACAACTTTTCTTATTAACATTTTTTTATACATATTATCAAAAACAAAAGCAGTTTATTCTTCAACGTTATTAATTTTGTTCAATTTCTGATCACCCTGTATATATATAAAATTAAAGTTCTTCATGACAACCATATTCAATTAAAAAGCAAAATATTTTTTGTCACAAACTACTTTTTCTAGTAAAATTGAAAATAAAAATGTCTTCCCTCTTATCCACTATAACCGTAGACATACTAATATAGGTATATTAATTATAAATTATTGTTTTAAATAAACTAAAAATTGTTTATATTTCATATTTCCTAAAATTATAAAATAGTATGGATTTCCACTGTTAGTTACATACTTTTATACAATAATATATCTGAAATAATCATGACATTCTTTAAATATTTACGTATCAATTAACAGAAACCATGAGTACCAATTCAGAATCAGGTTATGTCAAATTGACCACAATACAACAGTTGTTCGTTAAAAATAACCCGAGTCCATTCAAAAATTAATTTTTACTAGTGCGACATCTATTACAAATCAAGCGAATTAAAGGACAGATATAATGTAATTTATGAATGAATATTTTTTAATAATTTTATTCCAATATAACATTTTAAATAATAAAGTGTTGAACAAACTATAAAACAAAGTCTAATCAGTTTATTTAGTAAAAGACAACTATATAAAATATTGCATAATTCTATAATACTATGAAGAAATAATCGTTTATTTGTAAAAGTCCAAAAAACCTTCATATTTAGAAATTAATTTCTCACGAATTATTTACTTATCCCAATTAATTTTTGCTTTATTGTCTTCGTTTATACTTTGCCAAATGTGATATGAAATTTTACTACTTTCTTCCATTGCTTTAAAAAGATATATTGGAATAAAAAAAGGGCTGTTTTTCACTACTTTTCGGTCTAATGTAGGCAACCAGCGGTGCATCAGTTTCCATCCTTAATCCGAGATTGTAAAATTGCTAGTTTTTGTATATTTTAAACAGACAAATGAGGAAAATATCTAATGTGTACGAGTATATGTGCGTGTATTCTCAGTAACATAACAAGACGATGTAAAGTTATAAATAACTTAATATACCGGAAATTTTAGTGCAGTCCGCAAAATAGGGCGCTCCTCTACTACGAGGCCGAACATCTCATCGATATTTGTTTCCGATATCATTACGCAGCCACCTTTGATGACTCAGTTAAAATAAATAAACCGTACTTTGTAACAATTAACAATAATATAAATTATTATTCCCATAAAACAAATGAACTTCAGACGGTTCGTCACAGGCCGAACGCTGCCGGTTTCAAAATTAGATCTTGCCGTGAGCCGAGTGCGGATTTTCGGCTAAAAAAAATTAATAGGCTCAGCGTACGTGGGAGCAAATCTCATAGTTTATTCCATTATCGTCAAATTGGAACTGGGAGCTATATTCTGTGTAGAGATCGGAAATGTTAGGGCGGTTGTAATGCGGTACAGGGTTGGCTGTAGAGCGGGTTCTCTTTTATGTAATTTTATTCAAATAAATAGTGATGCAACCGTTGCCTTTTTATAACAGTACTCTTTACATTATAAGAATATATATTATTATGATTTGAATGTTTTTAAATTGAATTTTGATTGTTGTTGTTAATTGTTTAGTTGGGCGCCTTTATAGTGAAGTTTTAATGATTTTATATTTTGATATTTGAAATTTCATAAATGTTTGGGTGACATTCCTATGGAAACCATTCTTTTGTTTTAACGACAATAAAAGTAAATTTAGGGCTCATCGCAATCAGTCTTCCATGTATTCCTGAAGCAACAACATCGCTAGTTTGCTCCTAAAGTAAACAATTGAAATCAATATAAATCAATAAGTTTGTGTTTACTTATCCAGTCATCTTTGTGCGGAGAAATGTCACTGACGGCTATAAATGTCAAAAGCCCGAAACACACCATTTCACCGAAATGCCATAAGTCCGAAAATTCATCGAGATCTACAATTAGTAAATAAAAGTGCAACACTAAATTTGAACTGGTCACGAATGATTAAAAAGTGAATAAGTGCGACTTAATAAAAATAAAGTGTAGTGGTTTCTTCGATTGGAATTATCCTGTTAGAGTACATTCAGAAGGAGATTTCGGATTTTATCGTGGGATTCTACCGTCAAGGCTATCCAAGGGGGCGCATCGAAATTCCATATAGGACATACAACCAACGCTACAAGACGACGCATCGTAAGTTGTAGACACACATTGGCCAATTTAAACATACAAACTTTGAATTCAAAACGAAAAATAATTATAGTCGTAAAAATTTTGTATACAGAGTAGGAAAGTACCGCTGGTCTATCTGAAGTTACGTGAGAGCGATAAAGTAAGCCATAGAAATCCATGCGATAGAGAAGGATGGCTATAATGAAGGCGTCTAATAGTCACCGCCCATTTCGCCCTTCCACAAATAAGATCCACTTCTTATTTGTGGAAGGGCGAAATGGGCGGTGACTATTAATCGCCTTCATTATAGCCATCTTTCTCTATCGCATGGATTTCTATGACTTTCTTTATCGCTCTCACGTAACGGCCGATGAACCATGGGGACTTTCCGACCCTGTATAAACATAATCATAGGAACTCACCTTGAATTTGAGTTGCTCTACAAGTAAATAAATTTTAAAACTCATAGTCATATCAAGGCGCCCCGCCCATTCAAAAATCATAATAATATGTAAGTATTTGCACAATAGTATAAAACAAAAAAGGACAGTGTCTATTTTTCTGTACTAAACGCTTCACATGGAACTTACCATAAAATGTATAGGTATAGTTCGTAATAAGTACCAGCAAAAATTAACAAAATAATAATTTCTTATTCATAAGGAAAGCGATTGTAGAAAATAAATTAACAGTTGTCCTAAGTGTTCCGCGGTTAATCGTCTCCGGCGATCGGTAAATACCCATTTCAAAAACGAAAATAATCGTTCAACATTTACCGAGGTCACAGGCGCAAGTTACATACATGCTATTTTTACTAATGGTGGTGATGCATCAACTACGTCACATCCACGTCATTGTACAATAAACAACATGTACATATTGGTCTCTGATCTGAAGCTTCGCATCGATCAATTTATTCGATACGTATCTAGCGGCACCCTAATGCCTGCCCTGTCGGTCTGGCGTGTCGGTGAACAATCCAGGTTTTTAGCTGAGGAACGTTGGTTGGCCGTGCATTTCATTGTCGTTTCTGCGTGTGTGAGTTTGACGCTTTGATTGGTCGAGTGTATGGGCCCTTTATTTGATTGTCACCACAAAGTTTCCGATATCTAATTCCTGCATACATTAGTGTCTGTGTTAACTAGGGGTCGGATTTTATGGTTTTATGACTTCACGATTCCGCATTTACAATGACCGTTCTGTTCAGCGAAATGCTAAGAAGAAAAAGAATGCTAAAAATCATAGAAGCAGCTTATAAAAAGTATTATACATATTTCATTTTAAATATGATGGTTTTAGATACTTTTTCAAATTAATACTGTGATAGATTACACATTAACTATATTATAGTATCTGTGGTGTGTTTCATTGCTTGTATTTTCCTCTTGGGCGAATTTAAGGGTTATACAAATAAACTGAAAGGTCACTTCTCTTTAATCATACACATGAACACACCATCATTCAGGTGTATAACCCCATATTGATACTCCTTCCCCGCAAATAAAAAACGTAATGTAGTACTACTGATGTAAATCCCAGGGGGAATACCGGTGGCCAACATTTGAACACCGAAATACTCACTTTCGTAATTCATATACTCAAATATTACTCGAATTATAGAAAGAGATCGGAGTGAGGGTGGAGATTCCGCTTGAAAATAACTCACACTGAACTTCTTTACTTCGCGATCCTATAATTATAAATATTCCGTTTACAAGAAACTACCACAGTCCTGCTATACACGGCTGAAAAATCCACATAGTCCATCTGCCCTTACGTGAGAGTGACAAAATAAGTCATAGAAATCCGTACGATAGACAAGGATGGCTATGTTGAAGACGTTTCATAATATGTCACGTGTACACGCGGCAGGCTTGTTCTACGGAAAAAATGTAAACAACTATTATTGTGAAACATTTAGTAAATTTCAAGACAATTGTTTCTAAGTTTTTAAATAAATAAAATGAAACGTATCGATTTTGTAGTACGATGATAGTGTTGTGCTTAAATTTTATCTCGAATTTTAGTAATTATGAATCTCTTAAAACAGGAACTTAACTTCTAGTCAAATTACGTATTTGAAAAATATGTAATTAAAGTGCCTAAAGATTCACGTCGTCCAAATAATCATACGTATTAAAAATAATTTAGGTACCTACCAAGAAGCAAAATTCAGTAATTTTTAAACGCACAAGTACAAAACAATCTACAACATATGCTCAAAATGTCCACCATTTTCGATACACGCACGACACCTTCGAATCAAATTTTCGCGCACTCGCTGTAAAACACCTCAAGAAAAGGAAATAGTGGTACGCAACACTCCGATACGGTCGAATCCAGATACCAACTGTAAACTAGTTATTATTGTTGGCATTGTTACCTTTTATATAGGGGTCATCACAAAGCAGAAATTAAAAGGGTATATGAAACAAATATCAAAGTTACTGTTTTGTCAATAAAAAACAAATAAACAGGCAACTCACCCGGGGGTTACACTCCCCTTAACTTTAAGATTCAAGGTATATCCTTCCATACGTTTCCATTATATTAATTAGTAAACATGTATCATTATTTTTTCAACAACTAGCTAGTGTCACCGGAAGTAAGTCGAGGATCCCCACGTCGCCAACTAGTTCATCCCAACTACCGGGTGTGTGTGTGTGTGTGTGTGTGTCATACTATTATTATTTGAGTCGTCAGTGCCGCGAGAAATAACTACGCCGAGAGCTATTTGCCCCTACCGGCATTGAATTATTCTCGCGACACCTAGTACAACAGCTAGGATCGTTTGTCAGTTTAACCCACCAGTTACAGACCGGTTTCGGACTTGTTAGTCCTCATCAGTGTGTCTTAGGTGCGACAACCTACAAACGACCCAGCTGTTTCTTCGTCGTAACATCACGAAGGGGAAGTACATTGTACGCGGGAGCCAATGGCTCCATCTATCGTGCAGACTTCCAACTGTGTCATTCAAATGACTACAGTAGGAAGCGACCTGCTAACTCCAGGTACTTTGTTGCACGACTGCCACCCACAGAGGGCGTAACACAATGTTTGAGTCGTCAGTGCCCCGAGAAACAACTACTCCGAGAGCTATTTGCCCCTACCGGCATTGAATTATACTCGCGACACCTAGTACAACAGCTAGGATCGTTTGTCATCAGTTTAACCCACCAAGCACAGACCGGTTTCGGACTTGTTAGTTCTCATCAGTGTGTCTTAGGTGCGACAACCGACAAACGACCCAGCTGTTTCTTCGTCAAACGATCCTAACTGTTGTACTAGGTGTCGCGAGTATAATTCAATGCCGGTAGGGGCAAATAGCTCTCGGAGTAGTTGTTTCTCGCGGCACTGACGACTCAAACATTGTGTTACGCCCTCTGTGGGTGGCAGTCATGCAACAAAGTACCTGCAGTTAGCAGGTCGCTTCCTACTGTAGTCATTTGAATGACACAGTTGGAAGTCTGCACGACAGATGGAGCCATTGGCTCCCGCGTACAACATACTATTATTATGCCACCTAACCTACCTCAACACCACCCAGTATGTCTCGGTCGAAGCGCATGTAAGACCCTGTAGAACTTATAACGCACACTTCGAAGGAACCACAGCCAATAAGACCGGGAACACGTAGCGCGCCCTGGGGTTTTGAAAAACATAAACGAGTATGACATATTATTCACAAATTCACAATTCATTAAACAAATGCATACAAGCTAGCACACAGATATAAAAATCAACCTTATTCGGGTGCTGGCCAGGCACCACTGTCGCAAAGAACACCCTCTCTCAGTTTCGGCATCCTGGGCTACATTTTTGTATTTACTCATAAATTACATTATCTCAAGGGCAAATAAACACTTGACTGGCGCATTCCGTGTGAACAGCTGAGGTTTGATTCAAAGCAACCACGATAGTTTTCATTTCATATTATAATATATATTTATGATATTATATATTGATTCCTATTATTACAATACTTTAAAATTCCTAATATTACAATACTTTAAAAATAAACAAGTGTTACACTTAATTAATCGAACTTTTGTACATCAAGTTGGAGATTTTGATAATTTTTTTCTCAGAAATGGTTGAGTTTAGGACCCATGTCATATAAAGCTTTTTTGTTTATTTAATGTATTCTATCGTCTGTTAAAATTAAGGCAGTCAAACACCCTGTATATGAACAAGCGTAAAGGTCAAATCTCTATAATCAATCTGAACTTTATGGACTCGGGTAAACAGACTAATTCTTTTATGCTCCGGAAATAAAAAATCGTGATATAATGTGGGCGTGATAAGCCTAGATTGTTATTTGCAGATCATAGTCACATCATTTACACTACGGTCGAGTTGTAATCTAGAAGCAATATAATTAATCTTCACGTCACTCGACCTTGCCGTACGCTGTTTGCAGTCTCTACATGGACTATTTATGTGGTTGATTATGTTTTACAATTATTAAAAAACCAGGGCCCCCATTTAAAAATTCACAATGTGTCACAGAGTTTTAATTTGAATCCCTTCCGTGCAGACAAACCACAAATTGCCACTGCGAAAACATTTTTAGGATGTCCAAACAGGTTTGCGAGTCGTAAAAATAACAGCTTTATGCATCTGTAAGGTACAAGTGCAAGCCCGCCGATCAACTTTTATGACGATAAGGCAGTGTAAATGCCATCGATAATGCATTGTCTGCTAGCTGGGCTCTTTGCTGGGCGCTTTCATATTCAGCACAGATTCGTCTGCAGATGGCTGGAAAGTTAAGATATTTCTATTTTCGTAAATATCTTTTGTCTAGCAAATCACGGATTGCTTTTACACATTTTCTGTTTAATCTGGATAAATTTATAGGGTATGCTGAGCCGTGCTTATTGTTTTTTGAAAAGTGAGAAATAATGGGTCTTGAACATGTATACAAACGCCTAGCAATAAAATTTAATGAGTTTCGTAGGCGCCCATGATAAAGTTTTCTGCTAAAGGTAAAAAATTATTATTATTTGTATATAATGTGTTGAAAATTTCTATTGTATGTTCATTTGGCCAATAACATATTTTAATTTTATTTCCTTTATTATATTGATGGTAAATTTCGTTTTGTTCCGTTTCAAAAGGTCTCCAAAATGCCATGTTGTAATAATATTAGTAAACAAAATATCCCTCTTCTCAATTGTAATGTGAATGATTAATAGAAGGTGTCTATAATAAATTAAAATTACTTGAATCACACCAAATTCCGCATTGCTGCACTGCACTGCTAGGAATTTGTCAACCATTTCAACGATTGAGATTTATTGCCCAGTCGCCCAATGCAGCTGTGTTATACGTCGTTTGCCCGTGCGCGCATTCTTCAACTGGGCGTATACGTTTTTACCACCTTCACGTTTAGTTCCACCAGACCTGTATATGGGTATGACTAAATAAATATGGGAACAAGTTTTTCAAATATTTCTATGCCGAGTTGCTGCGTCAGCGACCAAACCTGGTACCTTTGGTTCTTCAATTGATATCGGAAAGACTATAATGGTAAATATTTGGATGAAGATTCACCGTTCTTCAGAAATTCGCTATCGGTACCTTTCTAAATACCGTACCAGTAGGTTAAACTTCCAAAGCTGCTTGTGGATTTTACCCATTTCCATTTTGCTTATATTCTGTCTCTTACGTCCCTCGTTGACCTATGTTTTGTCCGTGTAATAAATTTTTCTTGTAGTGATATTTTTTAATTTCCTTCGAATAATTTGTTCTCTCCATATATCTGTTACCGCCCAAACCCTAAATCTTTTAGCGAAATGTCCTAATCGAAGTGTTTAAACCGAGGGGCGATCCGCTGATGTAATCTTCGTACGTTTGCCCTGGAATCTTATGTAATCGTTTCTGAAATCTTTGCAATCTCCGTGTAATTAAGACGTTTTAATATTTGTTTTTTTGAAATTTTGTAATCATCTAAGAATCTCTTTAAAATTGAAATCTATGAAATTTTATCTGTAATCTACGTAATTTTATCTGTAATCTATGTAATCATCTAAGAATCTCTTTAAAATTGAAATCTATGAAATTTTATCTGTAATCTACGTAATTTTATCTGTAATCTATGTAATCTATCTGTAATCTATGTAATCTTATCTGTAATCCTCGCTGTAATCTGTGTAATCAGCTAACCAATTTCGTCGATGTAGTCGTTATACAACGCCCCCCCTACCTCAATTTCCAAAGGATGCCACAGAAACCTAGACAGAAACCTATATAGTGTGATTGGTGTGTTCCGAAGGGCAATCCGCTAAGGAAAAAACATACGAAGATTACAAAATTTCTGAAATATCTTGTAATGTATCTGCAGATTTCAATATCAATTAAAAAAAGATTACAAATTTCATATAAATAAACAAGATTACAATATCTTTCAACAGATTACAAAACATTTCAGGAGATTTCAGTTATTTTAGTAGATTTCAATGATTATTTAAGATTTCAATAGGATTATTAGAAATTAAAAGAAGATTTCAAAATTTCTTAATAAGGTTTCAAGGAATACGGGAAGATTACAATAAGTTTTGAATGTCCATTTGAACAAAAATAATTGAATTAACTTCAAATGTCATTCATTTCATTCATTAACAGTAGTACTTTGATTAAGAATTTCCAGTATCAGGCATTTTTTGGGCAAAAATTGTAACATTCTGATTAAGTTTTTTGTTCGAATGAACGTTAAAAACATTTTGTCATGACAAAAATGATAATGCTATTTTGAAAGTAGGTAAGTATTTTCCCAAAAACTAATAAATAAAAAATATATTAAGCTTTTATTAATACTTGCATTTAATACTTTACTTGTATACAGTGTGTTTAAAAAAGACGCGGCAATATTTAAGGGAGTGATTGCTCAGGTCAGTTTATAAAAAAAGTCCTATAAACATAGGTCCGCAAACGCTTCGTTACCGATCTACAGAATGTGAAATTTCATTAAAAAACAGTAAAAATTAAATTTCTCTAAAACGCAGCCCCTTATTATTACCTACTACAAACAACAGTATGTACCACATTTCAAAAATCAATCAAATTTGATAATTTGAATTTCTTTGTTCAATAATTTAAATTTCTCAATTAAAACAACATTGGGTTTAGGTGCGCAATAAAATGTTTTTTATTTTTTTACTCAATAACGGTGTGACGTACGGTGCGTATAATCTGAGGAAAGCTTTCTTCTTCATAATTGAACAAGGAATTAAAAAATTATATTTTTAGAAAAACCAGCGGGGTCCTATTTTTTTCATTAAAAATAGCTAGTCACTGGTAAGACTAAAAAATCGTTTTGTATTGCAAAGTACGCGTCTGCCATAGCTATTGACAGGCCTAAAATTTCATTATAATATCAAGAGGTTTTGGAGAAATTTAATTTTTACTGTTTTTTTAATGAAATTTCAACATTCTGTAGATCGGTAACGAAGCGTTTGCGGACGTATGTTTATAGGAACTTTTTTTTATAAAATGATCTGGGCAATCGCCCCCTTAAATATTGCCGCGTCTTTTTTAAATACACTGTATACAGGTAAAGTATTAAATACAAGTGTTAATAAAAGCTTAAAATATTTCTTATTATTTATTTTTTGGGAAAATGTTTATTTTATGTTACTTCTATTTTTTTATTTTTATTAGTTTATTGGATTATTATATTTTTATCTTTCAATAAAAATATATACTTACCTACTTTCAAAATGGCGTTATCATTTTTGTCATGACAAAAAGTTTTTAACGTTCATTCGAACAAAAACTTAATCAGAATGTTACAATTTTTGCGTAAAAATGATACTGGAAATTCTTAATCAAAGCACTACTGTTAATGAATGAAATGAATGACAGTTGAAGTTAATTCAATTATTTTTGTTCAAATGGACATTCAAAACTTATTGTAATCTTCCCGTATTCCTTGAAATATTATTAAGAAATTTTGAAATCTTCTTTTAATTTCTAATAATCCTATTGAAATCTTAAATAATCATTGAAATCTACTAAAATAACTCTGAAATCTCCTGAAATGTTTTGTAATCTGTTGAAAGATATTGTAATCTTGATTTTTTATATGAAATTTGTAATCTTTTTTTAATTGATATTGAAATCTGCAGATACATTACAAGAGATTTCAGAAATTTTGTAATCTTCGTACGATTTTTCCTTAGCGGATCGTCCCTCGGTTTAAACCTGTAATAATTTTCCTGAATTTAGGATGCAGCCTTTTTCTTAATAACCAAGAGGCAGAGCAACAGTTCAATTAAGTATGACCAAAAATATAAAGCAAATAAGTGCAAATGTCGAGCCAAATATCTTCTTCTTAAATTAACCTACCCTAACCTTGATATTATAATACCATTTAATAAACTGTCAATTACATTCCAGTTTTGTTATTGTCACTCTTTATGTTTTAATTATTTTGCTTTATTGTCCTTGGTCAATTAGCCATAATAGCTAAAGCCGGACGGTCATCCAACGAGACTATTGAGCAAATTTCGAGACTGATACTGACATAACTATATCATATCTAATGTTGACTTCCAAGTTCCGAGTGAATTTGGAAAATTTATATCTCCACATGAGGCAGAAGGCGGGAACGAGAAACGAAATTTTCACTTGAGCTTCGAAAATTTCCAAAGAATCTCGCTATAAAGTTTCCATTTCACACTATAACCTCCACCAAAACCGCAGCGGACGACACCAATGAAGGCTGATGCTTTTGGCGAAGCGATCGTGGCAGACATAAACAAATTCTCCAAATATCACGAAAGTGGGAAACCTTGATGTGAAAACAAACTACCAAATACATCTACAGATCAACAATCCGCCCGAGGCAAACAGAATTCAAAGATGGGCAAAGCCCGGAGAAGCCAAATGTCCAAAACTAAGGAGGAGATAGTTACATGATCTTTGCAGACCCATCATAGGAGGTGTTTGATCGTCTACCCTGGTAGCTTAGAATTTATAAACCAGGTGCTGGTACATCGCCGGTACGTGTAGTACGCTCCAAATTTTCTATTTGCCTTACATACATATGTAATCAAATACAACTTAACTCACTTGTTATTATCCAAAATGTTACAATTCAAAACATTGTTAAAATTTTCAAAACTCGTTACAAGTACATTGATCCCAGCTTAGAACTCACATTTAGTTGCCAAACCGCCCCGGAGTGTCGAAACCTGCAGCGGAATACATCAAATTCCATCCAGTTTCCAAACCAGATACTCTAAGACTAAGAAGATCTAAAAAAAATTAAGCTCCCAGTAGCTTCCAAATTTCAGGGAGACCTCAAACCTCTGCCAGTACTCTTCTGTATCTTTCTGCAAATATTTCCTATTTTTTCTCGATTATTGCGTTGTGTATTTCATTAAGCTCAAATTCATATAATGGATGTTCATAAAAATAACCCATCTGATTTTGTCGAACAAAATGCCAAAATCCCACTCAATGAGACTATTCAAATTCCTTTTGCATGTATGCACTTTTAAAAGTCATACTTCGGATTCGGACTTGATTCCAGGGTCTATTCTAAATTCTTTCACATGACCCTAAAATGGCCTTCAAATGACCTGACACAGAAAACTGACCTCGGATTTGAACTCGACAACTCCAAATACGTGTATAACAGCCGGTTAGACTTGCTCGGCTTTTCTCGTCTTGAGCTTGAAATGACCTTGAGACGACCTTCAAATAACCTGATACCGATAAACTGACCTCAGATTCGAACTCGGCGACCCCAAAATCCTGTATAACATGTGGTCGGACTTGATTGCTCGGCCTTTTCTCAATTTGACCTTGAAATGTCCTTGAAAGAACTTTAAAATGGCCTGATACAAACTAACCTTTGATTTAAGGAGGTATATCGGGGTCCGAGGGAAGTGAGGATCGCAGGGGGGTCCTATGCTTTTCTTATGAGACTAAAACCCGCTGCCAACTTGAAAAAATTAAATTCTATTGAAATTATTTGCGATAAACATTATCTATATAGCAAAGAAATCTACTCATATGCACATAGCATACATATTGACTAATTAACAACATAAAAATATCATATTTAAGTAGTTTTAAATTATATTTAATGAACGCATAAAGACTATGTAGATGTGGCAACAGCGCTAATAATTGACTAGCAGTTGTACACACTGCGAACCTACAGACCTCGGACATCGGAGATATTGCGCGTCAAATTCGGGTAAAGATGCGTACGCGTTCAAAAATGTATTGTGTGTAAACTATGTACAATATAATTATTATATATAGCAAATATATCGTATTATCCTCGCGAAGATTTGTATCCTTTATTTAAAATCCGTAAATCATGTGAACTGGTAAAACAACGAGAATTATGTTAATTTAGTTCTAAAGAAATGAAATGACACTCGCGCCCATCTCTCGTCCAAGTCAAAGAAAATGTTGGATGCAATTTTGAAGGTTCTGTGATAGAAATTACATTATTACTCACTGTTCGTGTTTTTAATCTCTATTTTAGTAATGTTACAAAAGTTTTGCAACTATAACTAATTTTTTAGATATAAAGTTTGCTGAGAAATATTTATGTTCCTTTGTTATTCCGTACAAATGCTTTTATCTCAAGTATTACTAATTATATTAATCAAGTAAAGAAAACTTTATGTAACCCTAAATATTGCTGGGTAATGATTACGATGTTTTTATAAACCATTAAATATATTAAAAGGATTTATCAACTGTATTTTTTATTCCAATAAATATATCACAGCTTCCTAGTCTTTTTTAATTAATCTAGTTTTTTAAAAACATTACAAAAAATCATCTGTTGTGGATAATTTATTGTTGATAACAATGTACATGGGATTTAGGAAAAATGTATATGTTTGAAATCAATTTCGTTTTTATCAAGTCTTTCAAATGTATTCCCTCCTTGCTGTCAGCTGATTGCGACGTTGCCACATTAATCCTCAAGTCAGACAGAAATGCAATTATTGGTTTCTGTTTCTAATTAATACAGCTGTACTATGTTCAAAACTTACATTAGTTTTACATCAAAAATAAGATAATACTGTGTACTATCTATGGAAAAGTTTTGTTTCACAATTTCTACATTTTTTTTCAATTATGGGCAAAAAGAGCCGCGCCGTCCATCTTCGCCATATAAACCTATGTTAAAATGAACAACTTTCAACAACAATATCTCAAAATCTAGATTCAAAAAAAATTTCAATAAAATATGACGCACAGAGGGAGCACTGGGTAGACGCTATATAAATTTCAAGTACATCTGTGCATTTGAGCAAACCCGATATACCTCCTTAATGCACTTTTTATCAATCTGACCTCTAATTTACCTTGATTCTGACTAGGAAGGAGGGGGAGGTCCCGTTTGGGGTGGAATCAATTAGTTATTTTATATAAATAGTAAAAAATATATTTTTTCTTTTTTTTTGCCAAAAATGAAGGGGGCCGAAAACCTTCCTAATTGACCCTCCCGTTTTCACATTTTGATTTTTACAATCATAATTTTAAAAATTAATTCAATTTCCAATTTCCTGAAAGTATCCGTTTTTTTAACTACAGTAGGATCACATTCGATGCAAAGTAATAAATCATTGCCTTTCAAGGGATTCAATGCAGTACGCTTTTAAGGGTTTTAGAAATTGAATAATTTCTTTATACATTATGAAGGAACGAGGGACTCAGTTCACGTCTGGCACTCTTGTTCCTACAAAAATTCCTTTATTCTCATACACTATTTATTTTAAATGTAATTTATTATAAATCCAATTTGTTTCCTAAATTCCACATATGTACTACATTTTACCTCTGTACGCGCCACTGTTGTTTACTTGTTTTTAGGATTCGCTCTCTGATTTACAATCAAGCTCGCCAGGTTAGTATTTGACGTATAACCGACCACTTCGTACACTTGATGCACCTGGGCGACTACAGCTACTACCTGAGCACAGTGCGTATGCAGCGGTATTTCAGGTTTTACATTGAATTTCATTTTAAATTTGAAATGGTTCATCTTACGCCTCCTAAAAATGGTGACACGATTTTCCTTTGATAAAAGACCGACAATTTTTTGCTCTATTTTGCATCGAATACGATCCTACTATAGCTATATATTCCGACTAGCTTGAAAAAAATATATATCCAACAGATTAGATTGTTATTCCGCACACCCGGTACATTCGTTTAATTTTAGCCGTTTGCGAAACGCATAATAAAGTCGGCATAGCATGCAAAACAAGAAAGATATGCAGACTGTTCTGTTAAGTGTTCGGGTTTACCTACCACTGTACGCCTTTTTATACGTAGTGCACGTGGGAGATGACCTCTACACTTTCACATGTTTGCCGCGAGTCATTGTCGGTTAAGGTGCTATTTTTTCTTTTTTTAGGCCGCCGCTTCGACCCAAAGGCGGTGCGTTAGATAGCAATGTTTAATTAGTGTGTGCGTAATGATAGTAGTAATAATGGTAAAGATAGCACAGAATGACACGGTTAGAATTATGTGAGAATATCTGCAAGTCACCACAGTGTGCTTTGGAAGGTGGGTTTTTTTAATTTACAAGCAGGGATTGATATATTAAATCATAAATTCCTCAACTTCCCCGTTGATGTATTCTGCAATTCAACTGGGGCTGCATGGCCTAACTGCAAGTTTTTTAAATTTATTTTCTACAAACTCTTTCTGAGCCCAGTACGTTTTGTAACTATATACATACATACAGGGTGAGCCATTAGTGTGAGAAAGTAAAATAACTTCCTTGTTATTCATAATAGAGAAAACGTGTTTATATAAAAGTTGTACAGAATCAATAAACCTAAAGGACAAAATTAATTTGAAACGCACAGGGCGATGAGTAAAAATGGGACACGCCAAATATAACATTTTTTAAATGGAACACTGTGTATTTTTAATCGTATCGATTTCTGAGAAAATTCTATATATGGCAATAAAAACAGTTTATTATTTTAGTGCGGGGTTGCCAAGTTATGTAGAAAATTCTTCGAATTTTGGAAAAAACATGACCTCGAAGAAGTTGTATTAACTTTCAACTACTAACACTTGAAGCAAAAATATTTGACAGTTATAGGCAAATGTTAGACAAAGGCTCCTATATTAGCTAATATCGATATTTTATACAGGGCATTTTTTTATAATACGCTCATTTTAAGAAACTTATTTATTATATTAGCTAATATAGGAGTCTTTGTCTAACATTTGCCTATAACTTTGTATAATTATTTTGTTCCAAGTGTTAGTAACAGAAAGTTAATACAACTTTTTCGAGGCCATGATAAACTGTTTATATTGCCATTTTCTCAGAAATCCATATGCTTAAAAATATACAAGGTGTTCTATTTAAAAAATTTGGCGTGTCCCGTTTTTACTCATCATCCTGTATGTATCAAATTAATTGTGTAGTTTAGGTTTCTTGATTCGGTATAACTTTTATATAAACTTTTTTTCTGCATTATGAGTAATAAGGGAGTTATTTTACTCACACTAATGGCTCACCTTGTATATTACAAAATAATAAAAGAAGAGAAATAGGAGTATTCGCGCGAATATTAAGTCCATCGCAGGGAAATATTTTCCTGAGAGGCCGGAGAGAGCCGCCTGTTCCAGAGAGGCTGCGAATTATAAAACCTGATTCTAAAAAAAGACTTACCGTTAATAAAGTTTCAATACCTAATTCTAAAAAAAGCTCGGATAGGCGGTCATAATACGACCCAGGTCCAACGTCGGAGAGTCAAGTGACCCGCGATCTCGGGGACGCACACTTAGAAAAAATGGGAAAAAATTCTACGAACTCAGCTATTTTAACCGTATAGTGGTAATTTCTTTTTTATTCTTCAAATATGCTTAATTTTATGATTCTGAGGTTGAGTAAACAACAAAAATAATCTTGTAGCTTTACAATACGTTTCAATCTTAAACGGGAACCCAAAAACATAACTTCAAATTCATCGAACCTAATCTCAAAGTAATACACTGATGAACCTAACCTTAAATCCTTCAAAACCTAACCTCAAACCCTTCAAATCCTAACCCAAAACTCTCAAAACCTTTTCTTGTTTTTTTTTTTATGAATTATAACACATCTAACCTTTACATACTTTACACAATTCCATAATAAAACTTGCTTATATTTTATTTTATTTTATTTACTTTTTACTTCATGTACCATATAATTTTTGCGGTATTAAATTTATTAGGTCGCCCAAATAAAATTACGCAATGACGCAAATTTAGCGCATTGTTCGTTTCACATTTTATTTTGTTTAGGTATTTTTCAAAATTTGCTCAAAATATCCAACATGAATTTTGTTAATTTTTTCTTATTTTCAATCATTTTGTCCTAAAAATAGTTGCAAAATAACGTGTATCTCTGGAGGGAATTGAAATGAAGTAAATAAAAGTAGAAATAAATTATTTGATATTTATTTTTATCTTTAGAACTAATTTAATACATTGTGCCAGTAATGCCAATTAAAAAACACATACTAGGTGCGTTAAAAAATAAACAGGACTTTTTAGAAATAAGAACAACGAAAAGTTTTTTTGGCAAAACTGATATGGTGTTTTATCACCAGTAAGTTTTTGTCCTTTTTGGCCTTCTTGATGATGTCTTTCGAATCTTCGAATTCTGAGTAATTTGTGGTCGTCAGTCAGCTTGTGCAGAACAAACGCACACACACACATTTTGGTAGCCCAAAGCTTCGGCCAGCACACTGTAAACTGAATAATTAAAAAAAATTATGTTTAATGAACCGTTATTTTTTTAATTTCAAAATAAATAAAATGTTAAAAATATATAATACAAGACTAAAGATAGCATGCCTATGGATATTTGTTTTAGGTCGGAAGTAATTCAAAGATTTATAGCTTCTGATGAAACATTTGAATCGTTAATTTATTACACTAGGGTCCATGAATCAACTATATCACGTTTTGTACCTGCAATATACAGTGTGAATTGCTGTACTGGGAAAATAAATATTTAAAAATGAGATTTTTATGTTATTACGTACGGATCAATTTATACAAATTCCAAACAAGTTTCCCGTTAATTTTAATTCAATATGTGCATATAACCTTAAACACTACCTAAATAAATAAGTATTCAATTTAATCTTGTAATTTATTTTTATTTGATGGAACCATCACATTAAATGTTTATTTCTTCCTCAGTGTCATACTGTGTTTGTTTAATTTGGTTTAGTTTGCCATTTACGTTATAAACGGTAATTACTTTATCCTACAATTAATTATAAAATGCATTTTGAAGAACAACTGTCTGTTATTTTTTTTCGCTGTCAAAAATTTCATTAAACTGACTATTAATTTTCTGTAGGTATATTATTCAAAGAATTTATAAAATTTTATCATTTATCATCAATATTATCAAATTCAGTGTGTGTTCGATGACAAACATCACGTTGTTAATACCAAAGAGAATGGTGTAATTCTTTGTTCTGTATATTCTTCTTAGATTAAATCTGCCTTGTTTATAATATAGACCAGGGTGGATATGTCGAATTATTCCACTTCTTGGATGTAAGAGGGGTGGCTAATTTTTGCTAGAATACCTTCAGTACAATTCACATAATAAAAGTGTAGATCCCTAGATCTGAGCGAGGTCCGGAACATTTTCAAAATTACAAAAAGGTTTAAAAAATTCCTATTTTGATTTTTGAAACGCTTTTCGCACGTTTTTTTCGAAAACATTTTTCAAATTTTTTTTTTTCCATAATTTCAAACGCTTTCTGCAATAAGAATGTAAAAAAAAATCAGGAAAAAAATGTTTTTTTCAATTTTTTACAGATTGTGAGCATTTAAACGAAAAAAAAAACGTGATCCTTTAATTTTTTAAAAAATTCAATCGAATGAAACAAAAAAACGGCTTGATGGATCGAATTGAAACTCTGTAGGTCTTTTAGGGGTACAATGACCTGTAAAAGGCACACTTAACATTAGTCATTTTCCCAATATTCTCAATGTGGCACGTGATTTTCTAGAAGACCCCCTAAAAGTCCTATTTTTTACGATTTTTCAGTCGTATAAATTTTTCTTTTTCTAAAAAACCGTGCTAGGACCTTGTAGAGAATTCATTCAAGTTTCTGAAACCCACCGTCGATTTTCTGTGTAACCATTGGTTTGTGAGATATCGATGAACAAAGAGAAAATGATCCATTTTCATTCAAAGTCCGATAGCTCAGCGAGAAATGGTCGTATCGAGACAAAGAAAAAAAGAAATTGAAGCTAAATGAACAACCTATCTAATCCATAAGGTGGTTAAGTTGGAAAATTTTTTTCAAGTCTGTACACCAAAATTAAGATTGAAAAATTTTTCCAAAAATTTTTTTTCATGATATTCACTAAGATTGCGCGATACGTGTTACTTGAAAAACATTTTTTTTGCAAGATCAAAAAATTATAAACTTCAAGCTTCAAATTGCTTTTTTTTACTCCAATACGACCATTTTTATCAAAGATACAGCCATATGAACAATCGCCGAAAATTTAGATTTTTTTTTTGATCCCTTAATTGTTTCCACTAGTTTAGATAAATTAGCAGAAAAGCTGTCACTCGCACGCGCGAAAAGTGACTCAAAACACGAAAAGTGAAGGTGGGGGCTTTCGCTCCGAGACTGAATTCGGAGGTTCAAAATGCGAAGGTACGAAAAAAATTGCATTATTTCGGCTTCTAATGGACCAATTTCGATATTTTTTTTAATCCGATATCTCGCGATACAAGGAATTCGAATATCGTAATGCCAACTGACTAATTTGTACATATTTTGTTATAAACAAAGTTTATTACGTATTTATGCATTAAATATACTGTATGTTTTACCTTATGCTATTGCATTTTTTCAATGAAAAAGTTTACGTATACCTATATATCAACACTCTGAATATGAATGTATGTATTTAGTTATAATTATTACAATTATTTAAATAATTTTTGTTCAAACAAATTAAAACAAAATTTTTTATTAGGAAATTAATTTTATTTTTTGTTAAAAACAGATATAATTAAGAAAAAATAGTGCTCTAAAAGTATAATTTTGGAAGAAAACTAAATTGCAAATTGATAAATGTAATATAATTGTTTAAAAATAAAAAAAAATAGTGTTAACTTTAAAACTTTATTGTGGCCGTCCTAATCAACCAATTTCAATTTTTTCATTTGAAAGGTTGAGCGGTCTTTTCTATGTGAACAAATTTTCAAGGATCTAGGATGCTTTATTTGAGGCTGTGCAACATTTTGAAAATTCGAAAAATTTTTTCAAATAATTATTTTAGGAAAACTATCGAACCCATTTTAATGAAATTTGGTGTGTTGCTTTATTACACTAGTTTTTTTTACCAAAATTATAATGAATTAGAACTTGATTATTTTGCCTTTTTTTCATCAATTGCTATTTTGCAACATCGGTAATAATTTTAAAATTTTTAACTTACAGTATATTGTGCAAAATTTAATTCTAAAAGTTTTTTTCCTCTTCAATACTCTTCCAAAATGCATAGGTTCCAAGATATAAGTAAAAAACTCAGATAAAATAAGTATTTTTTAAAATTTTTAAAACATTTTTGCAATTTTGAAAATGTTCTGGATCTGGCTCAGATCTAGGGATCTATACTTTTATTATGTGAGTCGTACTGAAGGTAATCTAGAAAAAAATTGCTTGCCTCCTCTTACATCCACCTCAAAACAGATCCGCCCTGATCTAATACACCATCCACCTGATGTAATACTCTATATACCTTTTTGTACTCTACATAAACAGTGACTTCGGATCAACAAATGTACAGCAATTAGTTACACTGTACAGGGTGATTCACAACTCAATGGACATAGAACAGGTGCGTGTAGAGGACACCAAAACAAATATGTTTTAAATATCTGCAACATTTTGGTACCTCTACAAAGAAGTCTGTATTTTTTATTTTTTTTTAAAGCTTCAAGGGAAATAGAAGGTTCTCCTTTATAAAGCCCCAGAATAAAAATGTTACTTATATCATAAATTGGCATTTTTTCAGTAGTATTTTAGCGAGAAGAACAGTTACAGCTGAAATTTTCGCTCATTATCTTGTTTATTTTGAATATACAGGAAGTGTGTCAGTCTTACGAATATTTCCTTTTACTTTTAGTACACCTTGTATGGCGAAATGTCATCATATTCCCTGATTTGCAAAACCCTGCATAAATCCGTTAACGTAGACGCGATTTTGAGGACTTACATACGGCTAGCTGGCTGTGTGGAAATACGAACATCAAACGGCGCTTATAATTGCGTCGTTGATTACAATATCAAGGGGATACGGTTTATTAGCTGGTTTCCAGTAACTAGCTTAATTTATTTGCTGACCGCGAACCCATATAACTGGCTTGTTTTCTGTTGGACGGAAAGTAGGTGGTTTAATGATGTACTGCTGCTATGCCAAATCAGTTCGACAGGAAGTAGGTACATGAAAAATACGGAATATGAACGCTGTCTGTTACCAATGTACGTGTCAAGCTTTTAATAATTATTTCATAAATTAATAATTTATGTAAAATGTTCGAGGAGTGGATCACCTAACATTTTTATGTACAGGGTGCCTCAAGTTCGATAGTATGGGACTACTGTGAGGATACAAAAAATTTAAGTAAAATTTGGGACACATGGTGTTAAATTGCTTCTAACTTTTAAACGGGAAGCAATACAGAAAACTTTTCTCTAATAAAAGTTTATTAGAAAAAATAGAGCGTTTTAACAGGAAAAAAAATTGGGTATGTTTCTGGAAAAAATATACTTGATGACATCATTAGTCGGTTCTGTCAAATCTCAATTGAGAATGGAACTTACGTCATCCCATTTAAAACAACGTGTTCCAAATTTTATTTAAATTTATGAGACACCCTGTGCAATTGTACAACTATCTGCAATTGCTTGCAAATGTTAAAATTATATAAAATTTCCTGACTATCATTTATTAATATTTAACGATATTATCTTGTGTACCTGCTTTATATATGAGTTTGGGTAATTGAAAAAAATTATTTGCATGTTTGGTTCGTGTCGTTTTCGTTTTAATTCTCTGGTTAGACGGCTCCCCATTCGTTGGTATCAAATTACAGCTGATTCTTAGTAGAATTGCCAAACCTAGTTCCATTCGGGAGGTCTGCGTTCATTGATTTACAGAAATGTTGCCTTATAGTTAATCCTGGTCAGGTTCAGTTCCTGGTTACTGAGCTACAAGGTATCAGGGTCGACGTTCGATCTCATTCCTTGAAGGTTCCGCAGAGGTTCTATAACGAAGTCCGTTTAGATTTGGATAATTGGCCTCTGGATTTTGCCCATTTTTGGATTGTAGTCGTCTGGAACGAATGATGAATTTGTAATGTTACTTCATACTGTGATTTTATCTTACGGTTCTCCAGCTCGAATTTCGCATTTTTCGAAAATTCGAAACTAAGGTGAATTTTCCATTTCTGCAGTACGTCATACCATACCAAGAATCACTTTTTTCTTCATTGAGTTAGTATATCCGTGGTATCATAATTTAGAATACTTCGTCTTTAGTAGTAGGAGTTGTAGGTTATAACTTCGGTTATAACTTTATGGAGTTATAGTTGTTATGATATCAATTGGAACCTGTGAATCTTAAAGCACAGGACCGTCTGCACTTCTCTTGGAATTCCTTCTTGTGCATTAGCTATGATGTGTCTCCTAATTTATACTCGAATAGTCATTGGGCGAGTCCGGTATTGGTAAACCAGTCCGCCTAATGTTGAGTCGACGGCGGCGCGCTGGTCTTCAAAGCAAACCTGTATTGGTCCACTAGGTCGTAAATAATTTTTTTGCATGATATTCTATAATTAGTTTGGTTTGGTGTCAAACGTGGTGCACTTGGCTTTGTCAGTGCCGTGGAGAGCAGTGCTTGGCGTGGTATATTTATTGTTGGTATAATACGTATTGTTAATTATTAGTTTATATTAATATTTGTTCATATCGTAATCAGTAAATGGCAATAGTTATTAAAATAAATATTACATGTAATTATCTAGTAATTTAGCATGGCTCTCTGGAGACCATTTGAAACGGAAGATAACGAAATAACCCTGGAAAATCCCCAAATAGTCGAGCCGGTTTTGTCCAAAGCGTCGAAACAAACTCAGAGTTTATAAACAAAGATTTACACGTACCAAGTCAACGTATTATTTTAAATATATATATATGAATGTTTGAAAAGAAAAAATAGCGAACAATGTGATAAAGAAATTAAGAAACGTATTAGCGAATTAACTAAGATATCAAAAACCACAATTTATCACGTAATTAAAGAAGGTAACGTTATTAATCACGGTACAAAGAAGAAACGGAAAAATACAAAATTAAAGAATATTGACGATTTTACCAGAGATGTAATACGGCGCACAATTTATATGTATAAAGAAAATAAAATTCCTACTTTAAACATGATTCGAGATAAATGAAACGATTATCCTGATTATAATTAATTATAAATCTTTAGATACTTTACGACATGTTTTATTACAATGCGGTTTTAAACATAAAAACTTGACAATGGTATGGTAATTATGGAATCACGACGTATAGTTGCACTTCAAGAAGATTATTTACAAAAAATTCGAGAATATCGTCAACTAAATAGGAATATAGTTCGGAATATAGTATTTCTAAACAAGACAGGACAAAATTTTTCTGGACGCTTATGAATTCCGTAGAGTTTATGAGTTAAATGTTTTTATGCGGTTCCAACTGATATCGTAACGACTATAACTGTATGTATATTTGTCATTACAGCTCTCTAGAAACGCCGTTTCAATGCGCAAACTCTTACAAATACGTTATCGACGCGGTAATTTTGAAATGAATTAATTTATACCTGTTTTGCAAATACAATCGAAAAATAACAATATTGTTATATTGTACACACTACCGTGCATAGATTGAATAATGCAACAATTTTCTAAGACATTACTGTTATGCAATTCCGCAACCTCATGAATTTCCATTTTCCTTGTATACATTCATGTATATTCACCATTATACGCCGCTAACTGTTATTTAATTGCTGTTATGTCGTATTTATTAAATCCATACGAAAACGGCACGATCACGACACGCTATTTCGCCCCAACATAGAAAGTTTAGCAAAACGCGAATAACAGCGAAACGATATTTAGTATGTTACGAAAAAATGACTGTTGTGGCAATAAGTGAGAGCGTAACAGGCATCTGATGGATAAATTTATGCGGACTTACGCCTTGGAATTCCTGAATATCGTTTTTCTTCATGAAATACAACCGGGAAGAATATATGGGTGCGGTTATTGTTTTTTTTTATAACTGCAACTGGTTTCCACTATAATAGTTCATTGGACAAAAAATATACATAAATTCTTCACCATCTGCTGTCTAACAAAGTATCGCACTGTTCGTGTAGGCGTGGTTAGCCAGAATACTTTATAGTAATAATTGTAATAGTATTCAATTTATGATGTTCGGAATTTTTTACGGCCACGAAGATGAACTAATCGCCCTAGACAGGTGCAAAAGTATATTAACGTGCTGTACTAAACACTTCACATGGAATTTGGAAAGATAGCTGAACTCCATTAATTGAAATATTAATTGAACAGCCTGTGTCCCATCCTTAAACGAAAAATGAGTGCTGACATCTCTTAGTCATAAAAAAGTCACTAGGTTTATTAATAATCTCAGATGCATATTTGCACATTTGTACATCTGAAGCTTCGCATCGCTCAATTTATTCGATACGTATGTAACGACACCCTCATGCCTGTTGGCCTGGCGTCCCAGTTTTTTGTTTTTTTTGAGGAATATTCGCTGTGGCCATTGTCGTTTGTGCGTGTGTGTGTGTGCGAGTTTTACGCTTTGCTTAGTCAAGTGTATGCCACGTGTTTTTATGGCAGTCAGTAGCATTGTGTAATGTGAGCATAGAGCGGCACATGGCTTGGCCACAGATTGAGCCTATTTCTGCTACTACAGATTATATAGATAATGTTTATTTACTTGATTGTCGCCACAAAGTTTCCGATGTCTAATTATGAGTTACATCATTTTATTTTTGCTTTATTAGCTTTGTCTCTCCTTTGCCCAATGCTGTATAGAATGTTACAATTTTTTCCACTGTTTTAAAGAGATACATTTTGGAATAAATATTGATCTCTTCTCTATTGTTTTTTAATAAGAAATAGGCAAATGGAATACCCAATTTCAGCCTTAATCTAAACTCCGTTTCAAAATCGACACTTGTAGTTATTTGTGGAGTAGGTATATGTGATTAAAAACGACTGATATTCGAGTAAACATAAAACGTGGACAATAAAACTTTCCTGTCATGCTAAAATGACATATAATTCTTCATTACAACCAGTTAAACAAAGAAATTACTTCTTAATAAGGTGATAATTTGCCTAAACCTTTCGAAATAGTTAACCATTCGTTTTAAAGTTATATTTTTTGTAGTTATCTTTGCATAGTTCTGTTGAAACAAATCGAAGATTACTCTGGATCTTTAGTTCTGTCCCGTGCATTTCCCTGGTGCAAAGCTGCTGTTCTACCTCTAACTCTAAAGCGAGCGGTCTTCATACCAGGCCGGATCACTATAGGACAGTATGTGTTCGTCCGAAATTTCGTTAAAAGGTAATTGTTAGTAACAGCCTATTCATTAACTTTTAAAGTACTTAATTGACAATGACAAAATGGATGCCTTTTATGAATGTTCGAGACGTTGAGAGCAAAAACTTTTTAGGCTGTATAAAGTCGTGAATCATGAAATGTGTTTGTGTGTGTTTCAATAATACAAAATTGTGGAAAAGTCGAGAAAAATCTTCTTTTTCATTTTGATAATTATTACATAATGTTCAGGAGCATTTTTAATTCTTTCCTAAATTTTGAACAGGAAGAACGGTTTGATGCTTCAACTTGTCTATTCACAGGGTTATTGTGAGTACATTGAGCTGTGGAAATTTCTCTTAACATTAGTCTTTTCATAAATATTTGTAAATTGGCGGTAGATTTTCTAAAAAACTGTAAAAAGTAATTTTTTTATACTTTTTTCAAATTGATGTCATGGATAAAAAAAGTGTTTGCTTCGAAAACCATGACAGGTCCTTGTGGAGGATTTATTTAAGTTTTCAAAACTGCCCTTGGATTTGCTGTGCAATAATTCCTTGCAGAGATATCGATGATTAAAGACAAATGTGGTATTTTTCATTCAACTATCAATATCTCTGCAATCAATAGTCGCACAGAGATCTTTCACAAATCAAATTAGAGCTGAATAAACAAGCTAACTGACCTATGTTCGAAAAAAATTCCATGGATACTAAAAAAAAATTGGATTTTTTTTTTTCGGTGGTTTTTTTTTGATTGCTCGTTAACCGTACTTCAAAAAATATTTTTGTCCAAAGATCTTCAAACTAGAGACTTAAAGCTTTAAAACACTTTTTTGTTTATCTCGATACGATCATTTTTCGCTGAGATGTAGTGTATGACACGACCTTTTTTAAATCAAAAATGAACTGTTGATGGTCTTGGTTCTGGCCATCCATATACGGGAGAACGCTGTGGAAAAAGATAAGTTTACCTATTTTGTAGGTCATATCGCATCCATAGACTATTTCAAAGCCAAACGCTATGCTCCGGCCTGTATACGAGACCACCATAACGCATATGTTAATGACAGTGACGTAGCGACACACTTACAGGTGATTGTTACTCGGGTATTACGAAAGGCATATCGGTATATAATTCCGCATTATGCATGCCCCGTGTCCCTCCTCTATTTCCCACAGCGGCAGCATATCACGACCAAGTCTGTAGCAGGCCCCTAAATAGTAGTAAGTACACGCGGTCGCGCGATATTTCTTCCGGGAATCTCTGCTAAAAATATATTTTGGCACCAATAGTTCTAAATGCGGCAGTGGCAAAGCACTTTATATCTAGGGTATGCGGTCTTAGCGATTGAGATCGAATAAAAATGTAAATAGCACTTTAAGGAATGCTAATGGTTCATTCACCTGTTTGCGTCCAAAAGTGGACGCCACTGGCTTTTCCCTTCATTAAAAATTAAGAAAAATCAAGCGTTGTTCTTCATATAATATTAGAATGTAGGTGGTTATAGTCTGGAACAATGTCATAATAAATCATAAATAATATTTTGGGCGCATAATGATTATTTATGCCAATATTTCACTTTAGCTTACGTGCGAAGTGATATGACAACAAATTCGGTCCGTACGATATTTGTTGAGATAGAATTTAAATAAAACATTTTTCTTTGCTACGTTGTTTTTAATTTGAGCCCATATAGCAGGGATGCATGCACATACCGCGGGCCGCATGCGGCCCGCTGTCGATGTTTTTGCGGCATGCCAACGAATTTTAAAAGTATTCTACTCGCCGCGCTCCGGTCCAAGCATATTATTACGAGACTAGAAATCTGTCGCATCAACTAGATTACAGATTCGCGAAACACGTCGATCCCCGAACAAAGTGGATGGTTCTCGATGTTTGGTAACTCGTATAAATACGACGCATCGCCGGCTACCGGGGCAGTTAAGTTTTGACTACGGATAAGCGAACGTTATACTGTTTGAGAACTGTAATCTGTGACGAGTAAATATTTCGTCGTTCGAACTTGGCTTTTACCGACTGTAACATATAATATTAATTTTGATATGGATAAACCAGGCCCCAGTAAGAAACGTAGTCGTAAGGTTGAAGATGAAAATCGACAGTTTCATGATATTTGGACCGAAAAATACTTTTTTATTTCATCGCATAACAAAATTGTCTGTTTAATATGCAAGAGTAGTGTTTCTATTCCGAAGGAATATAATGTGAAAAGGCACTATGAAACCCAGCATCCAACTTTTACCAAATTAACTGGCGAAAATCGAACGCAAAGAATTTCCACTTTACAACGGGAACTAATAGGCCAGCAATCTATGTTTACAAAACCAATTCAAGATGCTGAAACAGCCACTGAAGTTAGCTTTGAAATATCTCGAATAATAGCGAAAACTTGTCGGCCTTTTAAAGATGGTGAGTTTGTTAAGCAATGTTTGGATATCGCCGCAAAAAAAATTTGTCCGGAAAATGTAAAGAAGTTTGAAAAAATTCAGTTAAATCGGATGACTGTTCAAAGAAGAATTACCGCATTAGCAGATAATATAGAAGAGCAATTAGCTACGAAATCGAGAAGTTTTGAGTATTTTTCTATAGCGCTCGACGAATCTACAGATATAAGTTCAACTGCTCAACTATTAATATTTTTACGAGGTGTAACGCAAAATTTTGAAGTGAGTGAAGAACTGATTGGTATGAGTTCTTTGACAAGTCAAACCAGGGGAAGTGACATGCTCAAAGCTCTTCTAGAAAAATGTTCTATAATGGATTTGGATTTAACGAAAATATCTGGAATTACAACTGACGGAGCACCTTCAATGGTTGGAAGTACATCTGGGATAGTAACTCTGTTAAAAACATATTTACAAACTAAAAACATAAATACCAAGGAATTAATGCAGTTTCATTGTATTATACATCAAGAGGCCCTCTGTTCAAAATTATTGGGATTTGAAAATGTTATGAAAGTTGTAGTACCTACCGTAAACTTTATAAAATCACGAGGTCTCAATCACCGACAATTCAAACAATTTCTCGAGGATATTGAAAGCGAATATGGTGATCTCCTGTTTTACACTGAAGTAAGGTGGCTAAGTCGTGGGTTGACACTACAGCGATTTCTTAACTTGATTGAAGAAATCCAACTATTTCTGGCGGAAAAGAAAAACGACGTCCCCGAACTCGACAACCCTGATTGGCTGTGTGACTTAGCGTTTCTTGTAGACATCACAAATCACTTGAATGTCTTAAATACGCGACTCCAAGGCAAAGATCAATTGATTTCGCAGCTATACTCTCATGTTTCGTCCTTTCAATGCAAATTGAGTCTTTTCAGGACACAAATCAATTCAGCCAATTACGGCCATTTTCCGAACTACAAAAAAATTATGGAGAAGTTCAATAAAACTGACGTCAATTTCGCTCATGTTGAAAAAATTGATATTTTGATACAAGCTTTTGAAAATCGTTTTGTAGACTTCAAAAAAGTTAAACCGCTATTGGACATTTTCAGCAATCCTTTCAACATTTCACCCGAAAATGCGCCGGAATTAATGCAGCTGGAATTAATAGACATGCAAAATGATGATAATTTAAGAAACAAATTTAATGAAGGTAATTTACTCAACTTCTACCGTTGCGTTGATAAAAACGCTTATAAAGAGTTGCGAATAAATGCATTGAAATGCGCAAGCTTATTTGGATCGACGTATATTTGTGAACAAACGTTTTCAGTGATGAAACTTAACAAAACGAAAAATCGAAACCGTCTGGCAAATGAAAATTTGGAAGCAATTAGACGTGTGGCTACAAGTAATGTGGAACCAAATATAAAAAAAAACTTGTTAGTTCAATGCAATGTCATGCATCAAAATAATAAAACATGAAATATTACATTGTATAATTATTAGAACAAACATTTTTGAAGGTTATTTTATTTTTATCATTGTATTTCATACTATTTAAAAATAAAAAATTTTGTGTTAATAAATATTGTTTGTAGTAGCCCGTCCTTGGCTTATATTTTTCCCGAGTGGCCCCTGTTCCCTATAAGTCTGTGCATCCCTGCCATATTCTTCCCACTTCAAAAATTGAAATTTTTATTTTAAAATTTGTATTGGGACATTATTTGACTTTATAAAGAAATTTGTTATATAAAAATGTTGTGTAAAATAATAAATAATGGTACTTTTCTCTTGAGTATTTTCGTATTTTCTTAATTTATGAGCGCCCTGTATATCTAATCTAAAATGTTTGTATAACAGTCTCATTTTTTCGAGGGGTAGAACTTTTTATAAAGAGTGATCTTTTTCGGTAAAGTCAAAAACAAAAGAGTTTCTCCTCATTGTCAACTCCATCCGTGCACACTGTATTTACTTAATTATTTTATTAAAAAAGTAAAAAAAGTCAAAAAATCTTATTTTTTGCTTTCTACTGTCCGATTATTTTCTAATAAACACTGTTAAAATCTTGTTTCAGTTAATACGGTTTTTCTTGAAAACCATACAGATTTTTAAAATTTAACAAGAGTAAAAAAATTTGTAAAACTAAATTCTGCTCTGAATTAATATTATTTTTCAATTTGGTCAATGAAAAAAAAGTTCGGTACAATTTTAGGGGTGCGTCATCCGCAATGAACACCTTGTAGTGCTTCAATTAACTTTAAATCATAGTCAAAGAAGACCAGTAATAAACCTAAATCATGTACCAAATTTGGTTCTTCTACGTTAAAGTGTTGCAGAGATATTAATTTTTTTCGAAATTTAGGGCTCCACTTTGGGGACTAATAACTCCTCAGGGGTGCAACTTTGTATACAGGTAAGTTTGGTTAAATTACAATATTTTGGACACCTCTACATGCACCTGCCCTGTGTCGGTTCTTATGCGGGGCACCCTGTATATGATTTATGTGGAATTCAGCCACGTAGTCTCTAACGAGTGGTATGACGTCACAAAGTGCTTCCCGTGCGTTTTCCCGCGTTTCGTTTTCATTCATTATTTTGAAGTAGAAATTGTTGAAACAAATTCTAACTATTTGCACATTAACAATGATCTGTATTGAAGACGAATTAAAGTAAAATATGGTAAATAAGTTCATTCTCGATTATAGCTCAACAAATTATAAATATATTGAAATTAAATTGAATTGAACGGACAATCAAATCTGGAAATATAAATCCAAAATAAACAAAAATAGTGAAAAATCCACACGTATTAAGGAGACATGAAATATTGATAATTATTTTCATAATACGCCTGTTATTTTTTGGCCATATTCTATAAGTCAGTAAATAACATAATTACTTTTTTGTTTAGTTGAAGTATTACTTACCATTTTTTGAACTTTTTATATTGAGTCCATATTGCGCATGTTTCGCCATTGCTAATAAATGCAGCTAAATCTTTGACAAAATAGCTTCTTAAGTATCTTGTGTTCATAACATGGGTAAAGCCTACAAACACTGAGATCAAAAGATTTATGTCGTTTGGAATCACTGTTTCATCAGTTATCTTAGCACAAAATCGACTTGGTGGATTTTCGATTCACGAGGCGCTGAATTCTCGACCAACCAAAATATGCGCTTGATAAATTTCAAATAAAATGCAATCTCTTCCGAACTTGTCATATCCACACCTTGCGTTGCGACATACCATAACGGGAGGCAGCGTGTGCGTTGCGGTGCCCACATCTACCTCCAGGTATGGGCAAAGGTGAATAATACCATCGACGCTCCAAAATGGGAAGGTTATTCAAGGGTTTCGCAAATTTTCTAGTTAAGGCGGTTTTTACATCGCCCAACTAGGAAAATATCCCGTTGGAACACATATGTAAGTTGTTAAATGTAAGAAAATGCTTTTTTGAAAAAGCAGATATCAGGATCTCAGTTCGTCACTTGGTGTTGTAAGTTATATGAAGAACTTAGTGGTATAATAGACCTTTAGGATTGATTTTTTGTTTACGAAGATCCTCATAATGGTACATTGTTTTAGACACACGTCGTAACTTTAGATGAGGGCTATACCTACTTATACGGGGGCTACCTAGCACATCATTCAAATTCCCTCGTGAAATTGATTTTTTAATCTTTTTTTTTCATAAATTTCATAAAACAGTTAAATATACTAAATAAAACTTTAAATTTTACTATAAAATTAAACTTTATAAAATACAACACTACGCTATACAAATTGGTTGTTTGTTTTTTTGCACGCCTAGCTCGTTGTTGTCATATCTCATCAGGTGTATTGGTATTCATAAAATACAACACTACACTATACATATTCGTCCGCATCAATTTTGAAAAAATATGGTGACTGAAATAAAACGTCGCAGTCGTACAAAAGTAATTTACCAATGGCACTATTTGATTTAAATTATAGAATAGTATTCTAGGGAACAAATACTATTAGTTATAAAAGACTGGCCCTCATTTAAAGACACTTTCTAGACAGGATGTTTCTAAAATGAACTCACGTCATATTTTTTGTTATATGAAAGCATATTTCAGATATGTCTAACTTTTTCACTTCTATCAATTTGCATTACTTAAGAAATAGTTTATTATCTACTTGGTTTGGTAAAAATGTTAATTTTATTTACGAAATCACTAATAACTGCCTACAGATTGTTTTCACTTAAGTATACGTCTCGAGCTTTATACTTTCACTGTTTAATGATAATAATTTACGGAAAGTAAAGAGAATTGGAAAAAATTCTATATACATATGTCCCTTCGAGCGTTGCAATAACTCGTAATTTTCGTTTTTCAAAATACAAGCTGCCTGGCAACAAGCTTTGAAATTAATGTATTCGTTTATGAGAAGTAAGTGCATGAATATATTTCTGGAATACGTTTACATCCAGCTTTTTAATGTGTAGTCATCTGACTGAGAAAACAATCCCACAAAAAAAAATGTCGTGATCTGGATGTCTGATCACGGTATTCCTGTGTTTTTCGACGCTGAATCCGAATCCAAGGTAAAAAAATACACGTACAGGCAAAGCTAAAACCACTTTGGCTGTGGGAAAGAACCTATATTGAAAAATATCTTAAAGTAATAGCATTTCTTAAGAATAAATCAATTGGATACTACTACTACTAGAAAAGTTAACACGCTAAATTTTATTGTTGGATGCCAGCTCAGAAGAGTCTGCATCCTTTTCAAGTTGCCAATTTCCAGTATTTAACACGTGGTCTGGAGCGATAAGCTATATTATATTAAAATATATTGGCCAATTTTATATGAAATTAAACTTTATTTATACAGCATACTTAAAGAAATTTCTTGTTTCAGGTAAATATCCTCTCTGGTTATCCTTGTTGCAGTACAGTAAACAAATTTAAAGGTAGGTGTTTTTGATTCATTCAAGATCTTTGTAATATCAGTTACATTGTCTACAAGTATTCACTATGCGATTTAATTTAGCCAATAACGATTGTAAAGAAGCACTTGATACTGAATTTCATTTATATTCATTCAGTTCTAAAACCAGTTACGAGTTGACCGTCCAAAGGGCATTGCCAATTTAAATCCACTTTAACGAGCTCTTCGTATGTTAATTGCCTTAAATGGGTACAGCTTGTAGAAAGTATTCGATATATCTGTAAAAATTATGTGAAACTCGCATCGGGCTTGTCGAAATTGTGTCTGGCCTTGATTTTGTGAAACAAGTAGAAGGACCGCCCTTAAATTTTTTTGCTCTATAAACAAATTAGTATTTTAAATAATAGTTTACATCGAACAGCTAATGTTTTTGTAACAATTAAATATGTTTCTTATGTACTAAACGTGGAAATAACAAATGAGTCATTCGGAAGGTAAATCTGGTGTTTTGTACAGAACATTCAGAGATGTGTCTGATGTCTGTCAGTAGATATTATTTTCTATATGGAGACTGGAAAGTAATAGTTATTTACACCATAAAGGAGGTAAATTATACTTAACTCAAGAAATTCTCAAGAAATATATCTAGATTAGATTGGAAATTAAAATTGAAATTTCACGCTTTTTTATGCGGCAAGAATACCCTTTCTATAATTCCTAATAAGACTTCACAGTTTTCGAAACTAGAACATCCTGAAACATATACAGGCCATTCATTCCGAAGAACATCGGCAACGTTACTGGCTAATACAGGAGTTGATGTATTAGCAATCAAGAGACATTGTGAGTGGAAATCAGCCACAATTGCAGAAAGTTATGTTGCTGACAGTTTAAATAACAGAAATGAAATAGCCAACCTCAGTTTGACCTTTGTGGTGAATATCAAATCCAAGTTCACCTCTATTGTGTCGTGTCCTACAAGTTTTGTTTAAAACATTTTGGCGAGATACTCATGAGTTTGACTTCTAAATGACCTACAAGGATACACAAGAAAAATATTTTGATATTATCATATTCAGACGTAATATTTGGCGCTCTATCGAGTTCTGGTCTTCCATTTAATATCCTCAAGTTGACCTTGGAATCTTAAAGTCAAGGTCAAGGTGTTTTGATCTTTTTGGGACACCCTGTATATTGGCATACATGTGAGATACAACCTGCAAAGTGTGTTATACTTAAATGGTACTGCTGCTGACGAATAATCTCTGCTGTTTATAGATGTTGCGGGTGTATTTCAATACTGGTTGTGACTTTAGTAGTAGTAGTTATTTGCCGCGATATCATTTGCTACAAACATATTTTAAAAGTTCGCAAATATTATTATTATTCTGTAGTACTGATGAACTGGTAAACTAACGCAATTCTTAGCTGGAACATGCACCAAACCTCAATGTCCGGTTAGCTTGACATTGTTGTCACTGACCTTAGTCCTGTTATCGCAAACTTCACATCCGAACTCTTAAATAGAGTTAAATATAAACGGCTCCAGTGAAGTGCTTGTGCTCTGGTGGGTTTATTTTCAAACCGGCAAACAAAAAGTAAAATTAGACCTATTTGTTTTACTCAACTGCAAACCTATTACCGTATTACCGACAAAGTAAATCTCAATTCCCCTAATATTATACGCACATCAGAGGTGTGGGTAGAGGGAGTTTTAAGTGAAGTCTATTTGATGTTTGTTAATGCTGGTTTTCTTCCTATTCAATTAAATTGCAATGTTTTGCTTTCTGAAGAATAGAAACTGTTTGAACATTGACTTTTGGGCTAGTGTTTCCTGTTGGAAGAATGAGTAAACATATGTATTACTTGAGATAGTAAGTGTGGGCTCATATTTATCATACTTTATCTTTTGTTTTTTTTGCAGTTCTGGTACTTGATATTAGCCTTGCTGTCACTTTCTATATTTGTAATTGGCAAATATTTATAATGCACAGGGTGTAATACAACAATGTGTCAAAAATAGAGCTTTTGCTCTTCCATTTTTTTATATAAATATTTGTCATTGCAGTCTTCGATTTTGAGATACATGGATACTAGTCCAGACGGTACTTGTTTCGGGTTGGATAAAACGCATATGATCGGAGATTTTTGCTTTAACGGCTTCTAAATAACATCAGAAATGATAATATTTTTATGCAAATTAAAAAAAACGTGGGCTTATTTGTTATTGCAAAAAAGTATAAAAAAATTTAAAAAAAATTCATTTTTTTCTTGGATTTCTCGTCGATAACTTAGCAACTATTCGTTTTAGACAAAAATGGAAGAGGAAAAAAAGTTTTGTAATTAAATTTTGATCAAGATAGAGTTGCAATTCGAAAAAATAATTATTGTTGCAAAAATCGTAAAAATCATTTAAAAAATTGCAAAAAAATGCTAGTTTATTTGTAAATTTTTTTCAGACACTTGAATAATACCTAAGATCTTCATACTTTTTCCAATTAAACTTCTTAGTGTATAGAATCATCACACCAAATTTTATCCAATTCGGTTCGATAGTTTTTACATAATAGTTGTTTAATTTTTTTTAAATTAAAGAATTTTCAAAATCAAATTTCTAAAAATCTAAAGCCTTTGAATACTTGAAAATTTCACCACAAAAAGAAGAGCTCTCAAGTTTTAAAATGGTTTTTGAAAAATTCAAATCGGACGATTAGGTGAGCCGTGGTGATTGTTTAAACATTTTCGCAATTTTCACGCTTATAAACAATTGCAATAATTTAATGTTTTTT